>NW_010403470.1:3638-4133 GCF_000710305.1 Buceros rhinoceros silvestris
CCGCCAGCCCAGGGTCCGTTGTGGTCTCTTTAGAGGATCCGTGCCCCGGGACACGCCGCGGGACCGTGCTCTCTCCAGGCAGGAGAAGAGCACAATAATATTTATGGTGGCTCTGGCCACGCAGCCCCCTGCTGCCAGCCCAGGGGTGCAGCCTGCCCTCGGCCTCCCCTGGAGGCTGCTGCTTCAGCCAGGAAAACATCTCCACAAAGCAAATAAACACGACCTGATCGGCACTGCTGGCTCAGCTCTCAAACATGATCCCATGCAGAGGCAGAAATAAAATTAATTTCAAAAGGAAAAACAAACTTGGATCGTTTCTTTTCTGCTAAATCGGTGCAGAAAACTGCCCTGCATTGCCCCAGCAAGCCAATGGGCCATGGCAAAAGAGCCAGCACAGTGTGAAACCCCGCTCAGAGGACAGCCATCGCCTGGCCAGCCACCGCCAGCCACTTCTGCTGTCACGGCAGGGGCGCCCCCCCCTTGCCAACACCCCAC
>NW_010403470.1:4271-4664 GCF_000710305.1 Buceros rhinoceros silvestris
TTGCCCAACGGCCCTGACCGCGCTGGGGCCCTACGCCCGCCCCACAGGCAGCCTGTGCGGTGACATATAACGTCTCCTGCTCCGTGTGTTACCACGGACCCGGGGCGAGGGTCTGCCAGCAGCCCCCAGCGTGAGTCCCGGCACCACGCAGGGAGGCAGGACCACCCTGACGCCTGACTGCGCCTGGCTCCCAGCCCCTGTTCCAGCCCTGCCAGCCTCTGTCCCGCCACATCCCCGCCCCAGGGAAGCCACCCAACAGGTTTGAAGGCAAATAACAGCCTTCCCCGGCCGGGAGCCGGATCCGGGTGGGAACAGCCCAGATGGGGAGCGTGGGGCGGGAGAGGGCGGCAGGCAGAGCCTCGAAGGCGACTCGGGGCTGCGGAGGCAACGCCA
>NW_010403471.1:0-1985 GCF_000710305.1 Buceros rhinoceros silvestris
GAGGGACAGGGTGGTTTACCGGTGTGGGTGGCGGGAAGGCACTGGAGCTGTCTAGAAAAGCCAAATCACAGAGGCGCTGAGGCCAGGTCCTGGCTCCTGAGCAAGCTCTGCTTGGGTCATTTACAAAACTCGTCGCAGGCTGCAAAGGACAGGGGTTGAGGGGGGGGGATACCGGTGTGGGTGGCGGGAAGGCACTGGAGCTGTCTAGAAAAGCCAAATCACAGAGGCGCTGAGGCCAGGTCCTGGCTCCTGAGCAAGCTCTGCTTGGGTCATTTACAAAACTCGTCGCAGGCTGCACAGGACAGGGGTTGAGGGAGGAGGAGGTGAGGTGTGAGGAGCCACGGAGCAGTGCTGAGGGGTGCCAGGGCACGGGGCAGGGAACGCTCGGCCCCCTTCTCCCTGCTGTGATTGAGTGGAGCTGAACACAGTGTGAAAGAAACCCCACACTGGGGTCTGGACCCCAGAACACCAGCAGTGTGAACACAGAACGTCCACTGGTGTCCAAAATCACATCCGAGGCCAGGTAGAAACATAGGAGCCTGCTGGGCAACTGTGTCTGGTGAATGGCAACCACTGAGAAACCCCCTCCCCATGGGGGCAGCTGGGAGCCCCCTGCACCGCTGCCAGCTTGGACAGTCCCTTTAGCCACCGCTTCATGGGACAGGAGGGAACCAGCTGGAGCACACGTAGCAGGTGTCCAGCTGAGCCCACAGGAGGCAGCAGTTAAACTCCATTCCAGCCTCTCACCCTGCTGTATTTCTCCTGGGAGGAACTAAGAGCTCCGATCCGGCATGTGGCAGATGCCACCTTGGGAGGGAGGACAAAACCGCAACACGCTGCTGCAGGAAAAGTCACTTGTGAGTGTGTTCAGGTGTTTTTTTTTCCAAGCACTGAGGACAGAACAGGGACAGCTGCTCTCCAGCTGCCAGGGGCGCAGTGAATCGGGCTTCTCTGCTCTCCTGGTGGTTTTTCAACAGCAGGCAGAAACCACGCTGTGCTGTGACGTACCTGTAATTTCTCCACTCCTCAGTCAGACCCAGAGGCACATTCTAAACGTGTTGATTTTTCAGAACACGACATTTGCCAAGCCTCAGTTTAAAGAATCAACAACAAATAAGAATTGTCCCTCTACCATGAGTGGTGAAACAGCCGCCTCCAGATCATCTCGGTGAGACCCAGCAGGAACTGAACCAGGAGATGCCCACAGGGAATGGGAACACCCGGTTCACGGGACTGCTCAGGGAGCGAGGACATGAGGTGGTTCATGGAAAAGAAAAACTTCCCTGGCCTTTAACATCTGCTGGGGGTGAACACAGACCTCCACACCCAGGGGCTGCCTTTGCTGGGGAACCACGTGGGCTCCTCTAGCTCAACAGCTAGTTTTTCTTTCTTCAAATGCCAATAGTTTGAAACCACAGACTCTACCAAAGGCTCCCAGAAAACAAAGGTAAGAAGAGTATGAAGAGCCCCATGGCTGAGGTGTTGAGCAGCTTCTTACAGATGTTTCAAATCGGCTGGAGAAAAGCCGTGAGCCTGGCTTGGAAAGGAGGGCGGTGGAAGCAGATGGGTCATCTCCAAATCACAGCAGAATGAAAACCAGGTCCTGAACAGTGGAACATCACCCACGATGTGACCCCAACCAAGCCCCGGCAAACAGGTGCTTCAGAACCACCTCCACCCGAGACTGGCCAGGGACAACAGCTCCCGTAACGCACGTGGCCATAACTGACTCCTTTTTTCCCCTTTACTACATAAAAAAAGCAAGTCTTAGTTCAAAGCCATCAACGCCTCCATTCCGGTTCATCACCAGCACCTCTGAGCTACTCCGCTGTCCACAGCTTGAAGGTTCTGTCATAGGAGCAGGTCGCAATCAGCTGCCCGTCCAGGGAGATGTCCAGCCCCATCACCTTGCCCTCGTGGCCAGCCAGCGTTTTCAGAGGGGACCAGCCGGGGTGCGTCCAGACCTTGGCGGTGTTGTCGTACGC
>NW_010403471.1:2116-2706 GCF_000710305.1 Buceros rhinoceros silvestris
TGGCTGCAGAAGAGGCCAAGAAAAAGGGACAGGTGAGATATGCAAATAAAAACATGACAAATCTTAAACTTCTTGACCCGAAATGTGCTTTTGGGTGGCCCTGTCCCCTGCTGCCTCTGCTTAGGAGAGGCAGGGCTCAGGGGCATGAGCCAGGAGGTCCTTACGTTCAAACTTCACCCCAGTCACCAGGTTCTGGTGGGCAGGAATGGTGTAGATGCACTTCCTCTGGCGCAGGTCCCACACCTTGCAGGTGTTGTCACCGCTGCCGGTTGCGACGTGGTACCTGCCAGCGGGCAGAGGAGGAACTCATTGTTGGGAGCTGGCACCTGTACTGGAGCTCCAATGTAAACCACGCAAATTCCTTCCTTACCCATTTGGGGAGAAGTTAATCCCATAGATCTCCTTCAGGTGACCTTCTAGGAACATGATGCAGCGTCCTGTGCGCAAGTCCCACACCCGGCCAAAAGCATCCAGGCCACTGGGAAGAGAGAACCCGCGCATCACCTATCAGAGACCTCAGCAAGGGCCAGTGATGCTCGGCCTCAGCAGCAGCAGCGGCTGGGGGCCCCCCACCAAGGAAACTCGGGGAA
>NW_010403471.1:2809-5777 GCF_000710305.1 Buceros rhinoceros silvestris
CCAGCCAGGCGCAGCGGTTGGTCCCCACCAGCCATGGAACCTCGGTAACACTTCACATCAGTCCTGACACCCAGCGAACTCACCCGGTCCCGGCGAGGGAACCGTCCGTGTGAAAGGCGATGTCATAGACCCCTTTGCTGTGCCCCTCCTGGTGGAGAATCTCTTCTTGTGCTTCCAAGTCCCACAAGCGCCACGAGTGATCGTAGCTGTAAGAACGAAGTGTTTGACAGCTGAGTGTATCGCCAAGGAGAACCATGGGATATTGCACTAACTCTGTGGGCCTCTGATTTCCAGCTGGAGTCCAGCAGGGTCTCCCATGAGGGGCAAGGAAAGGACTCCCAGTGACTCCGAATCAGACTGGTTTGGGTTGAAGGGACCTTAAAGCTCTTCCAGTCCAACCCCCTGCAGGGAGCAGAGACATCTGCAGCTGCAGCAGGTCACTCACAGCCCACTCACATCCAGCCTGTCCTTGAACACTGCCAGGGCTGTCCACAGCTGCTCTGTGCCCATGTCTCACCACTCTCACGGGGAAGAGTTTCTTCCTAATATCTACTCGAAATCTCCCCTCTTTCAGTTGAACCCATCACCCCTTGTCCTGTCCCCACAGCCATGCTGAACAGCCCCTCCCCAGCTTTCCTGTAGCCCCCTTGCAGCACTGACAGGCCGCACTAAGGTCTCCCCGCAGCCTTCTCTGCTCCAGGCTGAGAAACTCTCTCCCCTCTCCTCCCGGCAGAGGGGTTCCAGTCCCTGACCATCTTCGTGGCCTCCTCTGGACTTGTTGTTATTTACATTGCAGCAATCCAGCTGTTGTCAAGACTGGCCAACCCTTGCCCATGCTGGGCTCCTCTAGGGACAAGCAGTGGTACCCACTGGCCTCGCAGTAATGTCTTGGAGCCAATAACTGCATCTCCATACCAGGTAGTACCCAGGAACCTCCCAGACGGGTGCCACATCACACGAGCCACTCTCATGCTGTGGCCTTCAATATCTGCCACCGGTTCATCGCTGAAAAATAGAAACAAAAATCACGGGGGCGAGGTCAGAGGTGGCTCCAGCCAGGCCTTTGCGGACACAATCACAGCAAAAGAGCTGCTAATTAACCATCGGCCAGACAGGAACATCAGAGTTTTAACTAACGACTCCAAACTCTGCCTCTCTTCACACAGCTAAAGCCCTTCACCCACACTCGTGCTGGGTATGAAGTTCTCCTGGGAGAACTGTTACTATTGCTGAAAATTAACAAGTCTCTTGTCATTAGCCCTTTGAAAGGGCAGAATCAAAGCGTGGACTGTGAATCATGGGGAGTTCCTCCGTGACTGCCCAGGACACATCCCGAATCCTGCTGCCCCGAGGAACCGCAGGTGGTGACTTGCCCAGAACGACAGGCAGCAGGTCAGCAGCCTCCAGCAGGAGGCCGGGACAGCATTTAGTTCCTTCCCAAAGGAGCAACTGAAGCACCGTGGTAACAGAAGCCTAATGAACAGCCTGTCCCTTTGTCACCTCTGCCCGTAGAGACGGTGACTTTCAGCTAAGGATGAACAACCGAGGACCTCAGAGCTGCCCGAGGGGCACAGCAGGGCTCCACTTCTCAACACAGCCACTGCCAGGGCTCTGTATCTGCCCCGTCCCCTTCTTCACAGCTTGGCAGAGATGCTGCACTGCTTCCAAAACCACATGGAGCAACAACAGAGCCCCTTGTGTTCATCACTGGGTGAAGCTTTTGAACGTGGTCGTGTACTTGGTCAGTTCCTCTCCGAATACTGGTGCTTCCCAAGAACTCAAAAGTTCCTTTAATATCCAGGAGAGGAATTTTTCTCCTAAATGGAAGGTTAGAATGAATCCACCCCCAGACCTTCCATCCATTCCAAAGCAGTTCACTAGGGGCCAGCAGCAATTCTGACTTAATTCTTTTCAGACCTTTCCCCCTCACCTTGAGTTCCCTAATCAGGGTGATCTTTGTTCCTGTGGAAGAAGGTGGCACCTACTGAGGCAGGAGCGGCCCTGGTGTGGCACAAAATACACCCCGCAAGCACAAGGCTGCGGCTGAACACGTCTGGGATCATTCTGACCTTTCGAGGCTCCAGAGCTTGACGGACCCATCAGCCGCACACGAGGCCAGGTTAACGTCCTTCTTGTCCACGGAGATGGTGGCTTTGGGATGGAAGACAATTGCTCCCACGTTGGTGCTGTGTCCTGAAGAAAGGAAAATCAAAATTCACCATCTGCCACGTGATCTTGGCCAGTTTTTCAGAAAAAACGGCGTTTCTTCGATACTAATTAGTCAGGTACCAGCGAACACTTTCACTGTGTCCTCCCACGCTGGGTGAAGCTGTGCTGGAACACACCTGGCCTGCAAACAGCTCAACTGCACATCTGGCAGCACCCACTTGAGAGTATCAAACCCTCAAATGGTAGTAAAAATTCAACATATGACTCAAGAGATTTGTCTGCCCATTTGTACTTAGTCAAAGTCGTGGCCACTGTTCAAAGAACCTCCCTGCTGGTAAGTGACCTGGCCAAAAATGCTGATATTTGGCTCAAAATAACTCAAAGCAGGTTTAGAAATAAAACACAGCACTGTTCAGAAAGAGAAACAGCAAACCCAGGTCCTAGCTCTAAGACAAAGGCCAGGACTTGCTCATGATGAGAGAAAATCTGCCCGAGGAACACGATGTTCTGAGGCACAAAGTAATTCAGCAATGGGAACTCAGCCCAGAGGGGGCCAGAAGAATGAAGCGAAGAGTCTCAGGCAAGTCGCTCTTTACCTCGTAAGGTGTGGACAAGGTTGCAGTCAGGCACGGACCAGAGCTTGCACAATCCACTCCTGTGGAAGACCAGAGGTTGATGTCAAAGACCAGATCAAAGACCAGAGTTGCAGAACCACCAGGGGTTCTGCGACAGCCAAAATACAAAAAGACTTTGGGCAACCAGCCACAGGCGCTAACGGAGCCAGACTGGAATCCCTGCT
>NW_010403471.1:5810-9019 GCF_000710305.1 Buceros rhinoceros silvestris
GTTGCGCCGACAGCAAAAATAAAAAAAGCCTTGGGGCAACCAGCCACAGGCGCTAACGGAGCCAGACTGGAATCCCTGCTCTGTCCTAAAATCAATCACAGACCCGCTGGGGTTGGAAAAGCCCTTTCAGCTCCTTCAGTCCAACCATTCCCCAGCACCGCCAGGTCCCCACTGCCCCCTGTCCCTCAGCAGCACCTCCACAGGGCTGGGAAACCCCTCCAGGGATGGGGACTCCACCACTGCCCTGGGCAGCCTGGGACACACCGGGACAACCCCAACAGGACAGAAATGGCTCCTCAGGGACAACCTCAACCTCCCCTGGTGCAACTAGAGGCCGGTTCCTCTGGTCCTGTCACTTGTTCCTGGGGAGAAGAGACTGACCCCCTCCTCGCTGCACCCTCCTGTCAGAGCCAGGTCTCCCCAGAGCCTCCTTTGCTCCGGGCTCAACCCCCCCAGGTCCCTCAGCCGCTCCTCAGCGCATTGTGCTCCAGACCCTGCCCCAGCTCCGCTGCCCTTCTCTGGACACGCTCCAGCCCCTCAATGTCCTTCTGGGAGTGAGGGACCAAAACTGAACCCAGGATTCAAGGTGTGGCCTCACCAGTGTCCCCAGTCCAGGGGAACGATCACTTACATGAAGAGCAAAGAGTTCAGTGTAGTAAGCAGAAGCTTTTCTGAACTCTCATGACTCAGAAGCCTCCAGTAACTGCCCTCTCCTTCACTCCTGCTGTGCTCTCCCAGCCCCCAGAGCAAGCGCTGTAAAGAGAACTCACCAGCAGGCCGTAGCGAGGAGTTTGGAGTTGGGGCTGAAGTGGCAGTAGGACAGCGGGCGATCGTCTCCAATCTGACTGCAGAAGTTGTTCAAGGACTGCAACCAAATACAGCGAAAACCACAAATGAGTAAAGTACCAAGGACCTAGCGAACCCCAGCCAAAGCCGGAGGTGAAGGAGGCAGGTGGATGCAGGAGGAGGCAGAAGCCTTCGGAAAGTCACTCCCAAAGGCAGGGGGGGCTGGGAGCAGCAAATCCTCTGGCAGCCAAAGCCTCAGTGCGTAAACAGGGTTAGAGCGGCAGCTCGCTGCGCTTGAGCCTCTCTGTTCAGTTAAGCCAGGAATCTGACTTACCGTGCTCAAAAAGGTGTCTCGGAACCTTCTAGAACATGTTTTGCATTGCTGTGTCGGTTATTTCCCATGGGTTTATGCGCTAGTAACCGCAGCACGAGAGGAGGAAAGCGAGCAGCCCCCTCCCAGCCACCGAACCCTGATACATCCGGGAATGGATTCCTGCAGCTCCGCAGGTGAGCGGCAAGGCCACGCAGGGACGTCTCTTCCTCCCCCTCCCACCAAGGGCAGGGCTAAAGCACCTCTCTCAGAATCCACAGTGAGTGAGACCGTGCCTTATGCAGCCACAGGGGAGGGGAGAAGGCAGAGCCTTCAAAGCTGACAGCGCATCAGGAGGCACCTCGGGGCAGCGGAGCTCTGGCTCAGCTCCTCGGAGGATCAGCAAAACCTCGTGAAAGCAGCAGCTGAACCTACCCGCAGGGACTTGTGCAGCTCTTGCCTCTGCGATGTCCTGGTTGCCTCCGGAATCTCTTTGAGCAGCCGCGCTTCTTCAAGCCGCTTCGCTGCCCTGGAAGAGCAAAGGTGGAGCAACAAGCGCCTGGATTTTCCCCGCACTGCTGCTGGAAACAAGCCTTTCCCTCCTCTTCTGCCTCACTGGGCTAATGCCAGAGTCAGCTCAAGCTCTGGAGTCACTGGACCTGTCCACCAGCCTGTTCCCCCCTCCTGTGATCCCCAGTCTCCTGCACTCCCCGCAGTGGGGCTGGCAGCGGGTCCCTCCCTCACTCGTGCCTCCGCTCCTTACCTGGGGAGCGAGTAGTTGGCCAGCCACACCCTCGCTGTCTTCAGACTGCGTGGTCCTTCGTGGTACCAGGTTTGCTGATACTGGAGGAACAAAGCCGAAGGAAAAGGGAATGTGACGCACAGGTGCCACCACTTCACTGTGGGGCAATTAAATCTTCCGTCTTGCTAGGTGAACGTGACTTTTTAAGGGCATTTTGCATAACTATAAGCCCTAGAAAAAGGGATTAAAAGCGAGAAGTCGAACTCTCTGCCCTACAGATCCAATCCTGACATGCTGACCATTCACTCCAGAATATTCCAGCTGAACACTAACTCTCTTAATGACACACAGCTCCCTCCTTCCCCGCAGCAGAAAGAAAAGAGCTGCAGAAATTGTCTGTATTTCTTACAGCAGCTCCCAGAAATAGTACGGAGGAAAAGGACTCAGAAAAAGAGAGGGGAGCAGCAGAAACAAAGAAGAATCCAGAAACAGAGAGAGCAGCAGGAACAGACTGGCCAAAACGCAGAGTCCTGGGCACAGCTGAGACCCTCCGAGCCGGGTATCATGCCAATTCCCCACAGCACTGAGAGCACAGCAGCCCCTTACCTCTTCTCTGGATTTCTTAGACCTGTCGTCATCCTTCCTGCTCTTTTTTAACGCGTCAGTGCCCACCACTGAAAGGATGTTCCTTAATCTGGAAAGAAACACGGGAAGTCATGCTCACTCAGGGAGTCCTGCTCCCCCTCAGCGCTCTCACTGCGTTCTGGCGAGGTGTTACTGACCGCCCCGCTCATCACCCCCCGCAACACGAGGAACAGCAGCAAGTCCAGAAACCGGGAGTTCCCCGCTGGCAGCACCGGAGGCGGACACAGCACCTCTCCCTCCGTTCGCAGGGCCTTCGCCGAAGAGCGTGATGGGCTCCCCAAGCGCCCGCAGACAGGCTTTCACTTCCGAGTCATCCGTGGAGACGTTGATCTGCCGGGCTCTCTTCCTGCGCTCGAACTCGGCCAGCACCTCCGCCTGCCGCTCGCTGATGTGGTCCTCGAGATCAAAGACCTCGCCTGAGCGAAAACCAAAACAGTCCGGTTGAAAACAGTGCCTGGGCGAGAGATCCCAGGCAAACCGGGAGACCCAGAGAGGCGACAGCCCGGGCAACAGCCGGACTTTTTCACTTTAAACTACACTCAAACTGATCACGAAGCATCATGTCCCCGAGAGAGGGCAAAAAAAAAGGCGGTTAAATGTCCTCACCGCTGCTGATGTTGATGTTGCCGGCCTCCAGCGCAGCTTTCATCCCTTCCTTCCCCAGCAGCCCCGCTTCCCCCTTCGCCAGGCGCTCCCGCTCCTTCTCCTCCAGGCTGCCCTCGAAGA
>NW_010403471.1:9092-9447 GCF_000710305.1 Buceros rhinoceros silvestris
CCCCGCTGCCCCCTTCGCCAGGCCCTCCCGCTCCTTCTCCTCCAGGCTGCCATAGAAGATGGGGGCTCTCTTGGCCGCTGGCGCATCGCTCTCCTCGGCCGGTTTGCTCTTGGTGGCCTGGCAGGGAGAGGCAGAGCCGTCAGTGGGTTTTGGCTCCAGAGGCGACACCGAGCAGCTCGGCCGCGCAGAAAGCCCTGGCTCGCACTCGGCCGAGCAGAAAGCCCTGGCTGCTCTGCCAGAGCCTCGGGAAAGACCCTGACACCAGTCGTGAGGCCACGAGACAACACCCCAAGGGCAAAGGCCAGCAGTTAAATGCCACATTAAATAATTTCTTAAATAGTTAAATAATAACAAA
>NW_010403472.1:0-33417 GCF_000710305.1 Buceros rhinoceros silvestris
TCTTCACCAAGCTGGCCAGACTGCTGCCAAATACTGTATTTTACTTCAAAAATACAGATACATTTACAATTATTACATTGACCTAAATAAAATAGGAAGAACAGTACTGAAGACAGAACTATCCTGTTCTAGTAAATAAAAAAATACTAGGAAAGCTATATCTTGAACTGGTATAAGGGATCTACCCTGCTGATATACTGAATAGATTACGTCCACATTGATGGAAATGACAGCATTCCCTTTGATGAATGTGCGCATTTAGTTATATCATGGATACATGCTATAAAATTAGCTTGTTCAGGCAGCTACAGGGTACTAAAGCTGCTCTCAGGCTCTGAGCTGCAGGAACCAAAACTATAGCTAACTATAGCTATGAAATAACATAGTTATTTGTTCATAGTTATAATGAAATAACAAAAGGGATGGTTTTGAAATTATGTCACTCACCTGGGCCACCACTGACAAGACTGTCAAAAGAAGAGAACAGCACAGCTGAGCCTGGACTGCTGCTGAATGGGCCTAATCTTTTCTGTAAACAAATGAAGGATATCCCCTCCTTCTTCAACAGCACAAAATTTGTTACAAAAATAAAAACTGCATATCCTTCACAGATTCAAAGACCAACAAAGGTCATCATGTCTTTACCCACCTTGTGATGGGGCTCATAAATGTATTTGCATCCTTAAGATCCCAGTTAAGCAGAATCCCAAGCTCCCATGTTATTATTTACCTTTCTAAAAGCGTGTTGACCATTTTTTCGAAAGTTTCATCACATCTTAGAAGGGGACTTGTGACTCCCCATTGGAGGGATTTGCTGTATTCATTCAAACCAAAGTACAGCTTGTCTTCACTTGCTGCATCATCCTGTTCCACAGAGATAGCAAAAACGTAAGGAAAACTGGAAGTAATTATAATTTCTTTTGTAATTAAAAAAAAGAAAGTATTTCCCAAAGCAAAGTAGCATTTCTTTTCATTCATTCTCCTTGAGTAATGCTATTTGGTTGTTTCAAAGAACACAGTAGAATTCACACTGTTTCTCACTTAACTTATTATTTGTCTACACCTAGGAAAGACAGACATAGGTCCTTGGAAATTTTTCAATATATCTCCTATCTGTGATTGAAGGGGGTCTCTAGAATCCTGCTAATTATTTTCTGACTCCCTATCTCTGACTTTATACCTACTGTTATCTTATTTCTATTTAAAGTAAAACCTGAAAAATAAAAGTAAAGTAAAACCTGAAGAAAGGATTACTAATTTCCAAAGTTCTTCTTGATTGTCAACTAATAATTTCTTTGCTGGAATGTAATCTGCAGACAGCAATCAGAAAGGATTGAAATCAGAAAGGAGAATATTTGCCACTTCAGATTCTATGAGGCCTTAGATGGAAGCACAGCATGGTCTCCAGTGCATTTACGTCACTAGTAATGTAATGAATCACATACATTCTCCCCCTTTTTTGTGGGTTATTCTTTAAATCAGAAGACTAAAAGTTTATTTTTTTACTTTTGGGAACAAAATTTTCTAGACTATTTTACAGAAGGTCACCACACTGGCTTATGTTAACAATCAACCAAAAAGCAAACTTTGAATAGTAATGACTATTGAGTCATTGACTATGAGTAATGACTCATTTCCACTATTCTGTTAGAGTATTTTTTACAGCTTCCACTTTAAGACACTTTACAGACACCAATGGCGCATTCAACTCAGTAAAGTCAAACCTGACATAAATATACCAAATAGAGAATAGAAGAAAAGGGTATTTTAGAAGCAGGTTTAGCCAAAACATTCTCAGAATCAGCTGGCTGAAATGGTAAAAAAAAGCTAATGGTGCGAAATACCAAACAGACCTTTCCCATCTCTTCTCTGCACAAAGATGGCACCCACTATACCATAACTTATTAACCCGGCAACTTTTATTGGTACCAGAGATGTAATGAACAGATTTCACAAGCTATGCGAAATATAACTTACAGTCAAAAGTCAGACTGCTTGAAAATGGGAAGCCAGCTGCAGAGCTTTGTGACATATCTATATAGTTTTGTCTGGCCAGAGAGCAGAAAGTACTTTCTCAAACTGCATGACTGAACTAAGAGAAATGTGCTGTTCCTGAGCCTAAATACCAATGCTACTTCCACCATCAACATCCCAGGGCTATGTATCTGAAGCCTAAGAGAACAAACTCCAGCAGAGAAAGAGTTCTATTCCAACAATTTTCTTTAATACACACTTGCTGGATGAAGTCCACGCTAAAATTCAGTTAAATTAACAACTGAACACTTACCACAGTGTCAAACTGTATCCAATGTACCTCATTGCTAGAGCTGATCCTGGACTGCTGCGTTTGCAAGGCATAAGGAAAAGAGCTGACCTGAAGAACAAGGAGGTTGAATGCTTCAAGAACCTCCCTGCAATTAATAACTCGATCAGCCAGACCATGACTAGGCTCACCATGTGACAAGGAACTTGAAATGGCACTGCAGAAATAAGAATGCAAAGAATTGCCTTACTGACATCCTGAGATTCAAGGGATTACTCTCTTTCTGCAGAAAAATTCCCAAATGATCATGGTACTGGGAAACACAGTTCGAAAATCTTTCTGGAAGGGTGAAACACGTAAAAAAACATTTGAGAGTTGTATGTGGCAACAGAGGGGAAAAAAAATGAAACAAAGAACCAAAATCTGCTGACAGTGACAAAGTAAATTGGTTGCCAATTTAAAAGAGCACTGGATGGAGGAAACTAAAAATAAATCAAAAACCGATGAAATCCCTCTTACTGAGAAACACTTGCAGGAGCTGTGGAGTTAGGATATATTAACAATTTCACAAAATCCAGTGGATTTTCCAGACTGAAACAACATATTTCTAAAAGAGAGAGAAACCTGATAGTCCCCTGCTGTCCTGATTTTCAGCTCCTTGATTATCTTTGCCTCCAGGATATTGAGGAATTAAATTAAATTAAAAAAAAACGTACAGCAAAGACAGTAACAAAAATGTGATGGTGGGGATAATGAAGGAAGAGTATCTCTTTCATCTATTTTCACTGTCCTTCAACAGAAGTATTTTTTTTATTATAACTCTGATATTCAAATGAATCCCACAGCCTTACACAGCATATCTAAATCGCATTAAGATTTTTCTCCTCAGTTTACTCATGGAACAAGAGCATAATAATTAGCTTTAGTTATTTGTTTCTTTTTCCATAGCAAAGTTGTGATTTAGTGTGAAGAAATGTTTCTACACATATGTCTATGTGGTGGTGTGTTCAGATCTAACACTGGCCAGATCCAACACAGCTGGTATTTAAATCCTTTTCTTACAGTAGCTAGGGCATTTTTCAGATGATGCAAACAGTTAAATGTTTGTATGCCTTCTTATATTAAAAACAACACCATCATCAAGGCTAAAAACCTGAATTAAAGCATGAATGGCTTGTGAACATGAATAGAGAAAAAGAGGTGGAATAGGAAAAATACAAGAGGAACAAAGAAAGTTGCAAAAAGCAGACTTCTTTCCCAGACTTCAGTACCATAGCACTTATCCCTACAAACAGTCTTGGTAGGGATCCAAAAACCTGAAACTAGTCTCACCTATCTTCAACTGAATCAGAATTAGTTAACAAATATCATGGGCAAGCAAAAAAGATGACTGCTGATTTTGAGGCACAAAATGCTTTAGGTCTAGAGAAAGCCTTTTGAAAAACCTAACTGAAAGACACTGGAAGAGGATGGTTTTCCTGTAGACTGAAGCAACTACCTTGTTAAATCCACATGGGCATTATCATGAACCAGCACAAAAAGTGTATAGGGATTCTGCTTCACTCGTCTCATGAAGACTTCAAATTTTGTTTGAATCTCATTGTCTAGCCGAACCACGTATTTCTCAGCTTTCTGATATGCCATTCCATTGTCTTCTAGGCCCAAGTCCACAAGGACACCTGTCAGAAAGAAGAACACAACACAAACCCTTTCCTTTGAAAGCATCCAAAAATAAAGTGTCAGCAGTAGGTTGCCACTTGTCCACCAATATCACTACTTTGCAAAATCACGGATACACCCTAGTATGAAGATGAAGATGATTATCCAAATACATTTGCTCTCACAATGGGGATAGAAATGTGCTTTTTGGCTTCTGATTTCCTCCCAAAATGCTTGAAGACCTTTCAAAGACTTCTCACACTACCAAAAAGGAAAAAAATTCCAGATCAGTGCTCCTTTGGCTATGCTCCATGATCCTAGGTCAAACTTGCCCACATTTAGGTAGTATATTAACTCTGCTTGTGTCAGAGAGTTATCCTGACCTTTTCTTTGCAAAAAATTAATAAATTTATAAAAACCTCACTCTCACTTAAATATCACATATTTTTTCATACCCTGCTTCAATGTTACTGTTAATACAACTACTCTCTAAGTCTTTGTAATGACAGATTGGCATCATATTCATAAAGTAGGCATGATGCATATGGCTTTGGAAGAAGTAGCAGTAAATGATTGTGAGATATGGATCAACCTCTGTATTTGCCAGGGTCTTAATGATTTTAAAATAAGTTTTTAAAAAATAAAACCCATTCATCTAAAAAAATAAAATAAATATGATAAAAGATATCAGGAAACCTTTGGTTTAGAGTATCAGCAAATTAAGTAAATAAAATGTCTGAACAAAGGAATGGAACAAAAAACCCCACAGAACCTTGTTAGAAAGGAAAAGAAGCGCGTACTTCAAGTAACTATTTTATTCTTTTTGTTTTACTAGTAAACAGTACAAAGAAGAGGGAAAATAAATACACAGATGGACGACAATATTAAGCAGTGTAAGGGCATGTCTGAACAATCAAGAAGTGGGTGACTGTTTAGTTCAGAGTAGAAAATAAGAGGGAAAAAATGCCACCCAAACCCACTCACAGATGCATTACACCAAAGCTCATATTCATGTCTTTCAAATGCTAATACAAGGGATTATTAGATAAAGCCAAAGGCAGAAATAAAAAAATGTTCAGCTGATAAAAAAAGATTCTAAATACACAACTATCCTAAGGACTTAACTACTTCCAGAGATAAAGAGCTAAAAAAGACCAAACACCTATACAGACAGTCCTTAGTTCTATTAGTCATTTTCTCCAAGGAGATACTCTTGGGCTTTTCTGGATACGTGTCAGTCACTAACAGAATGGGTAGCAGAGGTCGTTCTCAAGGGAGGCACATTCCCTAACCTGTCCACTAAAGCTTGCTTGTTCTTGAAACATTTTGTTCCAGCCATGGTCATAGAATCCCAGACAAGAAAACTTACCATCTGAATCAGCATGGCAATTATTGTGTGCCAACACGCATGTAGGACTCAGGCATTTCTCTAGCTAATAAAAAAGCCCTCTCTTGATGGCTGAATGCTTCCCTAGGTCACACATTTTTCAGACCTGCATGAATATGGCAATTTCCTTTGACACTTACATGGCACAGCTTGGGCCCAGTTTCTGAAAATAATAGAATTCACCGATGATACCAACTAATAGAGCTAATACCGGACATGCAAAATACGTGTTGGAGCAACTAACTTCTCCACTTACAGCAGACAGTATTTAATAACATCACACACTTTGGTTTCTTTTTTCCCTCCCCTTCCTTTTACCTGATTGGCGAATCCGTTGAAGTGTCTGCTGCACCAGGACTTCTGAACGGGGAACTATAACGATGAAGTCTACTTTGCTGAAGTGGCCCAGATCCAGGCTCTGATTGCCACTGTCTGCTATAGCACAAACCTGGGACAAGAGCTTTCTGGCAACTATAAGCTGTGGCTGGTAAATTTGGAAGGTATCGACATCCAAATCTAGAGTGTGTTTGTTTGAAAAAGAAAACAAAACACAAGAAACATATTTACTTTCCCACCCCCGAAATGAACATGACCCTCCAAATAGCCTACCCTCTATTATTAGGACAAAAGAAAAAAAGAAAAAAATCAATCACCAGAATAAATCCCAACACTCTGAAGAGGTGATTTCAGATCACAAATATCAGCTTCCTATTTTTGATCAAAATATGATTACATGTCATACTTCAAGTACAGCAAAGCCCATTTTTAAAATGCCTTTAGTATTCTAAGAATCTTTCACAGTGCAACCTAAGGAAGACTCAATGCCAACATAGAGAAATGCATTTTTTTAAATGAACTAACATATACAAAATATGTATGCATCTCTCTCTATAAATATATATAAAATATGTCTGAGTGTGTTCATATATACATATACACAACACAGCTCTAGTTTCCTCCTGAAACTTGTAGTTTTTCAGGAGCATCTCTCCATCACTCCTGTGGGGAGAACCAGCCACAGGGGTTGAAGATGCTGGGTGCTGAGGCTGCTGTGCTCAGAGCATGATGGTATGAGAGCCAGAACACCTATTAATCAAAGGAAACTGAGCCTGCCTTGATGATCTTGCCAAAAGACTCTAACAGAACAGCAGGTCAGTCAGGAGTTTATTTGTACATCAGTTCTACTCTGAAGCACTGAGTCACACTCTAAGTCAGCATTGAGATAGCCGTATGTCTATATACTGACTGATAGCAAATACTGAAAGCAACTCTGTGGAGAAGGACTGGAGGATACTGGTAGATGAAAAGATGGGCATGACCTGACAATATGCACTCACAGCCCAGAATGCCAACTGTATCCTGGGCTGCATCAAAAGCAGCGTGGCCAGCAGGTTGAGGGAGATGATTCTGCCCCTCTGCTCTGCTCTGGTGAGACTCCACCTGGAGAGCTGTGTCCAGCTCTGGAGCTCTCAGCACAGGAATGACATGAACCTGTTGGAGCGAGTCCAGAGGAGACCACAAAACCAGTCAGAGAGATGGAACCCCTCTGCTGTGAGGACAGGCTGAGAGAATCGAGGTTGTTCAGCTGGGAGAAGAGAAGGCTTTGGGGAGACCTTATGGCAGTGTCTCAGTACTTAAAGGGGGCCAAGATGGGGAGAAACATTTTAGCAGGGCCTGTTGCAACAGGACAAGGTGTGATGGTTTTAAACTAAAAGCGGGGAAATTTAGACTAGATAGAAGGAAGAAATTCTTCACTGCGAGGATGGTGAAACACCAGCACAGGTTGCCCAGAGAGGTTGTGGAGTCTCCATCCTTGGAGATACTCAAAAGCCATCTGTATGTCATCCTGGGCAGCCTGCTCCAGGTGATCCTGCTTGAGCAGTGGGGATGGACAAGGTGACTTCCAGAGATTCTGGCCAACCCCAACAATTCTGTGAGATTATTAAAATAGATAACTAAACTAAAAGCGGGGAAATTTAGACTAGATAGAAGGAAGAATTTCTTCACTGCGAGGATGGCGAAACACCAGCACAGGTTGCCCAGAGAGGTGGCATCTACCACCATCCCTGGAAACATTCAAGGCTGGGTTGGATGGGGCTCCGAGCAACCTGATCTAGCTGAAGATGACCCTGCTTGTTGCAGGAGGTTAGACTAGATGACCTTTCAAGGTCCCTTCCAACACAAACTGTTCTATTGATTCTATGATATGCTGCAAAGGGAAGATGGGTAATACACCTAGGCAATAAACCTCAATTATTGGTGGGGGGCATTTATTTGTTTGCAGGTTTCTTAATTTTTAACAAAATTTTAGTCTCAGATTTATTTGATCTTAATGAAGAGAACTGTGGGACTGGGGTTTTGCTTTCTATAGGCACATACCAGAGCATTCACGTTTTCTTCAATAAAAACATGTTCCTATATTTCATTACCTCCAGTGAAAAATTCTGTGCCCAACAATGCATGTTTCAGTAGTCCCTGAGGATTTTCAACTTGCAGATTACCAAATTACATCCTATAATGCCTTTATATTCTTTGTTTATGTCAATTTTTTCTACTAGAAATTAAATTCTGATTAATGGATTGCTTATCAAAAAAATAACCTAGGGCAAATTTCTTAAAAAAAAAAAAGAGGGAAAGAATTCTGAAACTACAGCAAATTTAATGCACAAGAACTACAGGGGTTTTTTTAAGTAATATGCCACTTTATAAAATCATGCCATTTACATCAAAATTGGAAGGGACTGGGGAAGAAAACCTGTAAGTTAGTTCTATTCAGACACGTGTGTTTTGTGTGTGTGGCTTATCTCCTGCTCAGACCTGCCTCGGTGTTCATTTCAGTAGATCTGTTATGGGAGAAATGTCTATCTCACTGCCTAGGAGACCTCTCCTTTTTTTTTTATTCAGGCAGATTCCCAGTAGCTTTGATCATTGTACAGCCATATTTTAAAGATAAAACTAGCTCAGAATAATTGTTTGAGAAAACATGAAGGTTTAAAAAAAACACAGCTGCACATCATTACATAGTAAGAATAAAAAGTAAGAGAATCAAAAGATCCTTCTCCCTTCAAAATAATCCTGCAAGGAAGATCAAGGCTTGGCCTTCTGGGAGAGCCAGAACAAAGTACCTCACATCCTTTGTGACTGGATTTCCCAATCTATGTGAAGACTATAAACCACCTTGCTTTCATTCAGATCTAACACTGAGCTGATCAATTCAAGCTAACTAAGGTACCTTTCTTTCATACGAAAAAAGCTTTACTGGTGGTTAAATATGCTTTGATACCAGACCTAAAAGAATCTCAGTGATAATTAGCATGATAATTAGCAACGATAATTAACATTTTTAGACAGGCAATCCTATCTCATCTTTTGCACCGAAGTATCTCATCACATTACACTGAATAAGACACATCTCAAATAAGCGAATTACAGATTACACTAGTCTAGTACTTTCAGTACAAGATCTTAAAAGGCTTTCCCTAAAAGTTTAAGCTTCAGAGTACAAGTCTATAGTACATATTATTACCCTTTTACATGTGGAAAATGAGGAATATCAAAAGTTAAGAAACAGGAGGACACCTGGGGAGATCAGACTGAGAACACAGTTCGCCTCTGCCTTGAGCCAAAGGCTATATTCCTTTTCTAGGTGCAAAAGGGTGCTAACATTACAGAGCAACATCTTCTCTACTCTGCCTAGTGCATAACAGAAGATCACACATTTTACCTTAGTTACTATAAAACATAGGGGAAAAGAATTGCTGAAGGTTACTACAGATATTTTCTATATTAAACATTGTTGTATTGCTACATTCAGCTGTCAGTATTAATACATGAAGGCTAGCACACTGACTGCAGCTGCTCTTCTAAGGCACCTGCATTTTGACATTTAACAAACTACTCACTTATTTCACATCTTGCACAAAAAAAAAAATTACCTGTTTCTTGCGTAGAAACCATGGCAATTGCCTCCTGAGATGATACACACTCACTAGCATCTCCATTAAAAGGAATAATGACACTTTCCCCTCGCTGCTGCAGCATTTTCTCCAGCAGTTTGTCCAAATCATCACCTAAATAAGAATTAGCAACACCAAATTATCTGGCAGCTCTTTCAGAAAAAATTATGTAGAACATTACATACACACACATTGTCACATAGCTGATATCAAGTCTGTGAAGAGGCAGGGGACTGGAGATACAGGGAAGAGAAGGAGGGAGACTATTTTTCTCATTTATTTAATGATCTGCTAGTTAAACGAATTCCAAAATAAGACACAACAGTTGAATAATTTCAGCTCTGTACCTTTACAGCTGGTGGTGATATCTGATGATTACACACTAAAAGGACAAACAAGAAAAGACTCATGCACTTACGGATGCCCTGCCATCACAGTCAGGAATACGAACCATGTTAAAAATATTTTGCCACAGGACGAGTCACTTGAAGGAGACAAGCTCTCCTTTATACACAGTGAATGGAAAAAAGAATGCCTTCGGTGGAGAGGGCAGACCCGTATTCATGTGCGCTTTAACTGTTGAACAGGAGACACATGAACCCTAAAGAAATTACTGTCTTGGCTAGAACTTATATTTCTTAGGACCACTCACCTAAAGATGTATTTTTGAAATGCGATGCCAGGAAACTAACTTTCCCTGTGATGAGCTCATAACTGATCTCTTTTAAAAATTCACTGGTAGTAAGCATGCTTTCTGCAAGTGCCCTAGATTGATATTGACCTGGAGAAGAAGGTGAAAAAAGTGAGAGCAATTTTTAATACAGTGCACTATCAACACAACCTTTTCATCCTAGAAGTGTGGGACACACTGGTCTTCAGTCATGGATTTCCATTGCCTTTACCTAGTAGGCTGGGAAAGGAGTCTCAAGTCTATTTTGCTAGCAACAGGAGAATTAGTTTGGTTAGCACGTCTTTTACAGTCTGTTGCCCATAGTCTTGCACACCTGGCTGACAAGTTACACGCAAAACAAGTATGTGTACCTTAGATGGAATAGAGGCTTCTAAGTAAATATGAAAAAGTAATTGTCCCTAGTGTGAAAAAAAGTTTTAAAATTACATGACTGATTTCACTGCCTACAAGGGAAGGATGACTAGTCAAAATTCACCTCCATCCAGACACACTCATGCACACACATAGTCAGTTGCCAATGTGGAATTCAAATACAAACAGGGTAAAAAGGATAAAAAACATATTCTGTTTTACAGTGGTCTGCAGAAGACTGCGGTCAATCCAACACTGCCATGTGAAATAGCACAGCTGTTAACATAACAGAGAAAGACAAACAATTTTGTCACTGGGGCACTTCCAGATGTAAGGTAACCACACCAACAATAAAGGCTCAGCCCTCTCAAGGAGTAGTAATGACTAGCAAACAGCTATTTTTCTAGATCCTTATGGGCATGAGGAATACTTGGAGTGCTCCAAACCTTGATGGAGGAATAGTAAACTGTGACATTGCAGTGTCACAGTACAAAGGAGAATAAAAAGAACAAAAGAGATTTAAAAAGCCAGAACAATGACTCAAAAATATTAATTCAGCAAAATTGCATTGGTTTTCGAGGCTTACTGCAAATATACTCACCTAGGACTACTACGCAGAATTCATTTCCTCTTATCTTTGATGCACAAATGGCAACTACATAATCTGGTAGCTTTTGCTGATGTTTCATTTCATTGAGAGACCTCAAGGTCTCTGAGATGCCCTCTGCCAGCGAATTCTGGGTAACAACCACATGCACAAGGTCCCGGGACACACTAGCAATTAACCTAGCAAGCCAAGGGAGTTGACCTGGTGACACAGAGATACACTGTGCGCTCATTTGCAAGGATTGCTCTCTCAAAGTGAACTCCTGCATAGCTTTCAACATGATCTGCTCAAATTCTTCCCTCAGGGGTATCTGGTCAGGACCTACAGTGAAAACAAACAAAAGAAGAATAGTATCTCATATCAAAATGTTATTGAACAAGGAATAATCACACGTCTATCTTGGTCTGACCAAGCTCGTTCACTATATTTTTTACATTTCCAACACCCACTCACTACTCAGTGGGTATCTACCCACATCGCTTATTGTTGGTTTTCCATATCAGAAGCCTCTCTCTAACCATCTCCTTTTTTTTTCTTTTTTCTTTTTTTTTAAACAGTGAGGTATTCCATCTCACTCCTAGCTTTTCTACCTTCAGAAACTGGTGGGACAAACAACGGAATGGGAACAGAATCAGGTAGCCTCCATATTATTTTACAGCAGGAAACCCAAATGCTTATCCTCACAGCCCAACTGCAGCCATGCAGTATGACAAAGCCTGTCATACTGCATGACTTTTTCTCGTCATGCACACTAGTAAACTAAGCATGGATGTAAATAATACATTTAATCTTTTGTTTTGCTTTAGTTGAATTACATTAATTCAGCAAATCTTCAAACTTCTAACATAAAGAAATATATGGAACTTTACATCTATATTCTCCAGACTTTGCAAGCTGTACTGGGAACTTGAATTGAAAAATAGAAATACAAGCTATCCTGTCTTAGCATTAGTTACACCACTAAGATTTGTCTCATCAAAATACTCAGGAACTGATAAAAATATTCATGAATGCAGAGTAAAAATTAACCATAGCTTAAATTGCCAAGATCTCATGTCAGTGCCAAAGGAGAGAGCTTTACACTTCAGCAGCTTGTTTTTCTATGACAGAAATGGGGGCTTAAATACCAGAGATACATGAAATGCTGGGTTTGGTTTTATGTTTTCTTTCAGAGCCAAGGACAAGCAAAAAGAGCTGTGAAAAAAAGTGAACAGAAAGGTTGTGTAAGAAGGAGATCAGGGAAATAACCTATAGTCCAGAAGTTATTGGCTGTTGTCATTTTGCCTTTTTGAGAAGTAACATATGGAGAGTGTCATTATCCAATTACCATAGATTGGTACCTCAGCTATAAACTTATAATGGCAAGGCTGTTTTCACTTTTGTTGCAAACTACAAAGTTCTGATGAATCCAATTAAAGACAGCATGGGCATAATTCTCTTTTTATTGTTCTCTTTTTGGAAATGCATTTTTTTCATTTCCCTTCTAAGAAAGCATCATGCCTTCTAGGTCTTTGAAGATCTTGAAACAGAAAAAATAGATATTTATTGACAGAGATAAATCTTCTGTAGGAAATAAAGTCTACCTATAACATATCAACTACAATATATCAAACCACAACAAAAATAATGTTATACACTGAAAGAAATCAGCTTTGCTGATTGAGGAAGGTTACTGAAGAGACAGGCTCTAGACACAGGGGTCATGAATCCAAGAGAATGAAAATAATTGTATGTAAAGACTTCTGTATGACAATACACAGAATTTCACTCAGATGATTTATAAGAGAAAAACTTTCTAAAATAGTTGATTATCAGAAAGGTACTAATAAGGAAATATTTTGAAATCAGTGAAGCATTTAATACCACATTTGGCTCATGGCAATCTTTCTCCATAACTGCCCAGAAAAATAATGGAACTAATATCAGATGAGAAGGAAGACAAAATGATAGATAATGATTTTGATTGTGAACAGTTTCATAAATACATATACAGGAATCTGTCAAGTTTAAAAGGGAATATTTGGAAGTTTCTCTACAGAAATGAGTACACAAAGGATCATTTCGACTTCAGAAAACAAATCTGCAAAACAAATAATACCATAAAAAATAGTATCTGAAAAAGATCTTATTAATATAGTTATGCTTCCAAAAGCACCTACAGTTTAAGACAATATATCCAAATGCCATCCATTTCTGGGTAGACACACTTGGTGCATCCCACAGAGAACTACTCTAACCATCTAAGACCACAAAAATTGCTGTAATAACTTCTTGCTTTAAGTGTTTGAATATCGCTTCCACTGAAGACAGAGGCTTGTTCCTGCCCTGAGCCTGGATGTGCATTCAGACACTGAAACTATAAAACACTTCTGGGTGTCATGGCATACACATAGTCAAAGGATTCAAATGTACAACTAGAGAGATGGGAGAATGATTTTATAATTCTAACCAGTTAGTTAACAGGATGTCCAGAAATCTCCAGCTGAAAAACCAAAACACAAACCTTGGCACTGCAAAGGATGAGATTGTGTTTGTAGAAACAGTAGCACAATAGTAAAAAGCAGACAATTAACAAATTATTGAATACAAGCATTTTGAGCATAAAAACAAAGCTTGAGAATATTTCAATATGAATACTGTCAAAGATAAGAAATGTGAAATCTAAGCACAGGAGACAGACTGTAAAAAAACACTGACACCAAACACACATTTTCCATCTTTTTTTACTTATTCCTTTATCACAGTCAGTGGAATGTATTTATAGCAATGCTATGGCTCACAATCACAGCTCTAACTGTGTATATGAAAGTAAAATTGTCAGAAATGCACTTATTTTGTTTGATTTGTAATAACGCTATGAGATTGCTCAGTTGATTTCTGAAAACAAAAGGGCATTATCCTACAATTAATAATGTTGTCATAATCTTACAGGAAAACTAAAACGAATTCTCAGATATATCTTTCAAAAAAGGAGCACTTTCTTATGATCTGTGATCACAGTTATCTGCAAATATATTTTATACAAGTAGTGAGATTTGAAAAAATTAAGCAAGACTCAGTATCTACTTTATTCTTCTGACTGTTTTTTTATCTTTGCCTTTATCTCACTCTTTTTGCAATATACTCTGGAAAAAAAGTATAACTTTTTAGTACTACTTTCTCAAGAAAAAGAGAAGCTCATGTGAACAAACTGTTAGTTTATGTGTGCATTTGTCTCTTTTCCTCGTCAAAAACTTCTGAAGATGGCTACCCTCCAACCATCTTTTTAATCTGCTTTGATTTTCCAAAATGGGATAAAGGCTACAGTTCAGTGTAACTGTCACAATTCCAATAGTTTTAGGTTTGTAGCAATATGCAAACCAAAACCATGTTTTGATCCCCATGCTTTGCACAATGTTTTTACTTTTCTCATCAGACTCTTTCCTCTTACATTGCTGGCGCCTATCTCCACATATACCACAGCTAAGAACAAAAGCCAAACTAAACAACTTCTAGTAAGGTTACTGCTTTATGCTGAAGGCATGGTGCTCAGTGGACACAGCTCAGCAGAGCTCCAGAAGCTTTGCATGAAGCCTCATCTAGTTTGCAGCAAGTACAGGCTTGCTGCATCCATTTAAGGTTGGATTTGCACAAGGAGTGTTGTTCGCTGACTCAGTAAGTTTCAATAAACAGTTTATTTTCAAATGGAAGTGCTGTATCAGTAGGTACATGTGTCTCTGGAGGAAATCTGCAGGCTGCCTCTATCAGTCTAGAACTGTGTGAAGCAGCTGGTTATAACATGCAGACTCCACAAACTTTCCAATTAAGGTGAAACTCCCTAATAGCAAATTAAACCCACTGAGAGAAGGGCAACAGAAAAAAAAAAGAAAAAACACAATCAGCCTGTAAAAAATAAAGAAACCCTCTGTCAGTTCTAACATGGTATCTGATGGACTATTGAGGCAGAGAATGATAAATAAAGCAAACAGGTCACTTAGAGTATTACAACGCAGAAGATGGTTTCCCTTCTGTTTGTAACAGTACTGCATCAAGAAAGAAGAGCAAAGCATAAGAACCCACGGGTGAAACCAGCACAGAGCACATTTGCTCCCCAAATTATAGGGTTATCATCTGCTGTTCTTTCGAAACGTTTGCACATTTCATGACATTATGTATTACAGATGCCGTAGCAGAAGCCCAGTATAAGAAACACAGTGCTCTTCACAAAAGTCATTTCATTCCTCTATGATAAGCAGCATTTTTCAAATACAGAATTTGAGACTGAGACTGCTGTGAGAAGTTTCCCAACACTATCCTGCATTACCCTTTAACTTTGAAAACCTTACTGTTAACAGTGCTGCTTTTTACTCTAAGGCAGGGGAAAATGTCTGGACCTGCAGTAAGAGAAAGAAAATGTAGTTCGCCAGTTTGCTCTCAAACTTGCAAAGAGTCCATTTCAAAAACATTTACAAAAATGAGATATTCATTGAATCTCTTGCCATAGTTTGAATAACAAATGTGATTTTCAAGTAAACAGTGCTGTCACCAAAACAATGACCACCACAGCATTTGGCAGCATTTGTCACAAAACTGAATAAAACAGACTGAGTGTTCTTAGAAAGAGCTGCGATAATTGATGGCTTGACACTCTACGTAAATGAATTATATGCATTGCAAATTCATTTTCACAAATGGTCAATTCCCATTTGGAGAGCAGAAGCAGTACTGGCCTTCAAACGCAGTTTAGTCTGATCAACAAAGTCGCAGTCATACACACTAGATGGAGCCACTTACCTCTTCCAGGCACAAAAATAGCCAGAAAATTGGCTCTGAAACAGACATAAAGAGGGTGGGGAGGAAAAAAGACAGTCACAAATAAAAACAAGTGTTTATGACAAATTGCTTACCTAGTTGAACAAGATACTGAATAGTTAAAAGTATCATATTCTCCACACTTAGCAGCTGACTGCTGGTCAAACCCAAGAGATCCAAATCCTTGTCTTCCAGCTGTGGGATCTTGTAGCAATTCACCAGCAAGGGACTCACAACAATATCACCAACATTTCCATAGAAATAAGGTAAAGTGCCATAACCTTTGACAAAAATAAACAATGAAAAAAACCACCAGAAATTCACAAGATATGCCACTACATGACATCTTGCACGTGTACATTTCCAAATCTCTTCTTAACTTTACCTTGTAAAAATGTTACCTTGCATCAGCAACTGTTGTTGGCATTTTAATTGCTTACAAAATAAACGAGATAGAACAGTGATCCTTTGCTGTATTTTACAAGAAGTGATCACATAGGTTTGCAAAAACTAACAATAACTGCATACCAGCAGGATAATAATTGTTACTCAAATACGGATGAGAATATTACCCATTTGAGTCTTACCCTAACCTTAAATTATAGATTCTCCATAATACCGTGTGCAAAAAAAGAAAAATCAATGGGAGCACAAGTACATTGATCTCAACATTATAAAAGTCACATTAGCACTGAGCCAGCCGCTGTGATATTGCTATGATTGCTTTTACTTTTTTGCCACACTTCCACGCTCTTTTCATAAACAGATTAAATAAACATCAACAACTAAACATGCTGTTCTGTAAGGTAAGGCACATGAGGACAGGCTAACTCCTCTTTTCCTTGAGAAAAAAAAAATTCCATACAGCTTTTGAGAAACCCATCCATCTGGGTACATCTGGTCCTGTACTATTAATAGGACACTGTTTCTCAGGACCACTAACATTTAGCCTAACGGAGGACTTCACTGGCAACTCTCCAAGAGCCTAAGGGCTGGATTCAATTTGCACTTAAGCTGATGACTGTAGGTACCCTCATCTTCTATAAGAAAGCATTTCACTGAAAACTGTTAAGAGCACTATGCTAGAGCTTTAGAATAGGCTTCCAGAAAACAACACTAAGCAAAACAAACCAGAAGAATTGTAACCCTATCCTTGATGGATTTATTAGTGTAGATGGCACTGTTAATTCTCTGGGAATTGTGTGTATTAGGATTATCTGTGCAAGTGAGGACTTGGAGTACTTCTCAATTTCTTCAGGAATGATAAATTATTCCATAGATTGTATTGATAGGCATGATCCGTTAACATTGAATCTACTTTAGGCAACCATCTGTAGTATGCTGGACTGAGAAGAGATTTAGACAAAAAAAAAAAAAAAAAAAATCACTCTTTAAAATTTTGGCAGTACTAGCTGACCCATCTTTTTTTATATAGCAAGCCCAAATAGCTCAGGTTGAAAGGGGTGTTCTCATTATGAGTAATACTTTTAAAGTAAAAACCATGTCCTTCTAAGGGTCAACAATGTCCTTTATACAGTTAAAAGATTTTTAAAGCCTGATCTGCTTACAATTAGTAAGGACTATAAAAGACAAAATGTTAGTATGATTTATTTCTTAATAGTCCGTTCAAATCAATTTTCTGGCTCTCATGAGAATCCCTGGGCTTCAAGATCTGGACTATAAATGCTGCAGGAAACATTTGCTTGTTTTGTAACTTGTTTACACAGGAAAGCTATTTTCATTACATGGAAATATTTCTATTCTTGTAAATCTTATTTGTACAGAACTTCAGTTTCACCAGAGGTTTTGTATAAATTTGATCTTGTTATGACCTGTTTGCAGGCTCATGAGAAGTCATCTAACTTCCAATTTTAAATGCTGAGCAACTAAAGTAAACTATCCATGAGAAACTGACTTCGTATTGTACTGAATGCCAGAATCAACAAAAGGAAATAAAAAACTCCTTTCTCCCAGGGGAGCATGTATTTCTTCAAAATGCAGCATTTGATTCCCCAGTGTAAAACTTACCTATCAGAATCACTGGTCTGATTCCTGAGTTATTCAGCAGGTTTTCAGGAACTATTACGGTCTCCCCTGCTGGGATGGGTTGAGGCTGTAAAATTCCGGCTAACATGGATTGAGGAACAGGGACTGACAAAAGAGGCTCTATAAAATAAAGAAAAAAAGAGAAGCTTCCATTACTAAAAGGCCCATACTGTGATTTGGCTGTATGAACAAAAAAAAAAAAATTACTGCAGATCACTAACTGTAATAAAATTCAAAAGGTCTCTGCATTTCCTGCTACAGGTTTAAGTAATTTAAATTAAGAACCCACATCCTCCTGTAGTCCCACCCCTAAAATAAAACTTTTTCTGACCACTGTTTTGTTGGTAGGAATGAGAGAGGAAAACACAAGTTTGAATATGCATTTTTAAACAAAGGCAAGTCCTAAGCCAAAAGGCCACCTCTAAGATGGAGGCTCACTCGGAATACAAGGAAAGATACCGGTGTGAATTCTGACCTAGAATATATGTAAACAAGAAAAACAAAACAGAGCCAAAATCTCAAAGCTGTCCTTAGACATTTGCAACAAGGATAAAAATTAGGCTTTACTCATGAAAGAGCAAGAGCAGATTTCAGAAGTAAAAAGAAAAAAAACCGCAAGAATTTTGTAATCTGTAATCAGGTTTCAGCATGAGGTCTCCTTCAGAAGTTTCTCCAGCTTCATTTGGTGGTATGTAACAGATTTTTCAAACAATGTCATCAATAGAAAAGTATCAAAGGCAGCATGAATGAATGCATATGTTTTAGCAGTGAAAATTGTTCATCCAACAGAAAAAAATACTACAAAGCACTCATGGAAAATGGAGTTCACAATAGAGGTAGCAGATTGCTGGAGACAAACTCAACAAAAAGGGAGAGATTGTATTACATCACCTATCTTCAGCAGGTCCCTGAAGCTAGAGACCTACAAAAGTTGTAATCGACTTGATGTGCTCAAGTATGCAGGCCTGCACTACCATGTAACCCTTCCTTCTATGATGACTATTAATAAAAATCAATTCCAAAGTATCTCAAAACCAAGCCCTCCAAAGCAGAGTTTAAAATACATTGTGCATGTTGACAAATAGCTTTTTAAATTCCTTGTATGTTTATCCTCCCACTCTATAGACACAGGAAAAAAAATAATTGTTTATTCCCCCTTACGAAGTATGCTGAATCCCACAACTGGAAAGTGCTTAAATAGTGAACAGTTTTATTAATAGTTATGAATAAAGAAGTACCTACATGGACATTCATGAGTATTCACACATACTCGTAATTAATCCTATTTCATATACCTCCTACAGCTTTTACAACTTTTCCGTGCACAAATGACATATGGTCTCACAAACCTTACGTTTTTAACTGAAGAGATCCTAGCGGATATTAGTGTCCTTTATTAGGCCAAAATTATATAAAGCTGTTTTTCCTGTGCAGGAAAAAGTGTGTAGGTTTCTGTAGCATGCCACACCAGACTGAGACAAAACATTTCAAGGTGAAGGCTAGCGAAAATCCTTGAAATATGTTCATCTACCCATACACCTGGACAATTTTAGCAGAACAGAGTTGCATTTGGGGTTCTTAGGCAGCTTTGGATTTTTATTAATATTATTTGCATCTTCCTTTCCTCTCTCTCCCCCAATAGTTTCACTTTCCCTGAGCCCCATCTTAGATAATGGCATGAAGGACCGGGCAATTATGTATACTTTTCTGGGGCATCTGAAAAACAATCCATGATGTCCTTAACTACTTCCACAGTTATGTTTTCTGTGCAACACTAAAAAGAAAGAGCGCAGGGTTCCTGGTCTGGCTGAGCACAGGTCTTTACAAATGACACCTCTATATTATTCAAGTTTTACCTGTTCTTGATGAAGGCTGAATTGTAGGAACAGGTACCGCTAAACCAGGAGGAGGGACTGGGGACCCAGGAGACCATCCCCGGTGACGTTTCTTTGGTGGTCCAGAACTGGATATTGATGCTGAGAAAGTAAGCAAAAATTTATTCTAAACCCCATCCTCCCAAATGACCAGATTCCAGCCCATATTTCCATTTCATGTTGGTGTTGAGCTGGAATCACATCACAGAGCACCAAAGGTTTACACCTAGATTTACATGAAGCCAGACTATGGTGTGAAAAACATTGTACCTTTGTTAAAAAGTACGTTATCATTAACAGTCACACCAAAACCCAAATGGATCTGTAAAGACTGAATTGTAGAAACAGCTATGATGGGAAGAAGAACAAAATCAGTGCAGCTTAAAATAAAGAACAGAGAGGTTTTCTTTACCTTGGTCCCCAGCTGCACAGCCAGGACTTGGAGATGTCGATGGAGGCATTGGCCGAGAGACTGTAGAACTCAATATATTATTTCTTCCTCCATTAGTGTTTCCATTAGCAACATCAGCGGCACGCAGTGAAAGAGGAACTGAGTATAATAAAAATACAGAGTGTGTGTCCTGAGACAATCTTGAAAACAAACAAACAAAATAGTAGAGCCACATGTAGACATAAAAGAAAGGGCACGATGCATGACTGTAAGAAACATACTCCAGGGAAAGCATGAAGTGTACTGTGGGCACAGATTGCAAAATCCTAACCTTGAAATGGAGTCTCCAGATTCCAGCATGGCAATGACAGGTAGAAGAATAAAAACCAAAACAAACCCCACCAAAATAAAGTAGAAAATTACACACACACGAAATTTTTGGGAAGTTTATGACATATTTTCTTAGACATTGAAAATAATAAAAAAACCCACTTCATTAATTCAGTTTGTAAAGATTTGCAAGCCACTTTGGTGCATCTGTATATTTTTCCCCAGACGTCCATGTGCCATATGCAGTAATTCACTACGGTGATACAGTGGTCTCATTTAAAGCATTATCAGAGGAGACTGGGCAGGGGAGACAGGGTGCGTTGTTTAAAGGATTGACCAGCTAAAGTAATAAACAATCAGAATATTACGATGGAGTACCAGTGAGGGATTTAGATGCCACAGTTGAGAGTTCTGTGTATTGAATACACAATACAGAAATAAGTAATTAAAACAGCGTGGATATTAAAACTCCTTTAAATAAGACTAAATTCCATTAAATGTATTGGAAGGAACTTTACCTGTTACAAATACAGAACAACATACAGGTCTCTGTTACTGAGGCAAGAATCAATATGATACCAAGAGGTGATCTTGGGAAGCACAAAGAGGAATATGACATGCACTTTTACCAAAATATCAAATCTGAAAGCCAAGGTGTGGCTCAGTTGGGGACAGTAATAGACATGGAAAATTTCTGTGCAGAAGACTTCAAGAATATAAGAGTTTTGAATGTTTTTCTTTTCGTTTTTTCCACCAAATAGTTGACTCCCTTGCTTCTTGGCTGTTAAGCTGATAATTGCCTTGGCTCTCAGCTATCCTGGAAAGCAAAGCCATACCTGCAGCAAATGCCTTTCCTACAAGCTGTACTGACAAAGCCAGAGGTTTCACAACGTTCTTGTTCCGGGATGGGTCTGGAGTTCCAATTAAGTTAACAGCAGAAGATGATTTTGCAGGACTGAACACTGAAGAATCTGATAACAGGAGTTCTTTAAGTAAGTAATTATTTTAAAATTACGTGCATATATGCATATATAATTTGTATTATATAGACATGAACAGTCATACACATTTATCTAAAACTCATCTCTGCGTATAACACCAACAATTTTTTTTGCACTCCCAAGAAATCACCATGTATCAGTATTTTTTGAGTTGTAACAAACACTTAACCGGGCATTCCTATAGAATCCTATAAACTACCAAGCACAATTGATCTCTTCCACAATATTTTGCATTCACATACACTCAAAAAAATATTTTAACTGTAGAAAGGGTCATTACTCCTCAAAATATCCCTGTGGGATAGGCAAGTAAATACAGTTACCCTATGTTACAGATGAGAAAGCTAAGGCAAAGAGTTTATGTGACTTGCCCCTAGCAAGGATAGGGAATAAGCACTGGAACAAGTTGCCTAAAAAGGCCAAACCTCTGTCAGACACAGCTGAGCTTGACTTAGGGCAGGAAAAACATAACCTCCTTACAACACTATTGTCCCTAAGGCTATGAAAAGTGTATGTTCATTTGTAAGTCCAGGTAAGAAATAAAGGGTATCTCATCCCAAACTCTTTCCATGAATTAACAAATAGCAACTTCTTAGAGCACTTTACCAAGGCTGAAAAATATAAACCTTATTTTATAGATGCATAAACTGAAGAACAAACAAATTCTAATAACTGCCCAGTATGAAACTGTAAAGCAGAAACGATTCCAAACCTCTCACAGCATGTAGGCTTCTACTTTAACACCAAGCATTTAATATCTGCCATTTACTTCAAGAAAAATTTGACCTTTCGATGTTGATACACTGACAAATCCGAATTCTTATAACCAGAGTGAAAGTATATTAACTCAGCATTGTCCAGAAAGTAGTTTGCAACAAGTAGGTGAAGCAAGCTAAGTTCACCTACAGATTTCCTAGTAAAACAGATAGGTAAAGAAAACAGAAGGCAAAGACCAACTTCATCTGCCAAATACATTCACCCTCAGGCCGCACACCATTTGGTGAAGGAGGTGGGGAGGAGAGTCTACTTTGCCAAAGAGAGTAACTGAGACAGGGAATAGACAGAGAAGCTTCTGCTGCTGCTCCACCAGAAAACCTTGAAAAAAGCTGAATGGCTAACAAAACAGACCACTGGGTCCTGGGTTTTGAGGGAAAACACTGATCTCATTAAAATAATGCAACAAATACATAGTATTAAGCTGTCCTCAAAGTAAACTGTCCAGAATCTTTGGGGTTTTTTCCTTTGTCTAGTTCAAATACATGTTCCTGAAATTTTATCTATGAATGCAGATGTAGCTGGTGGAAAGTGGTGGAGTCCCCATCCCTGGAGGTATTTAAAGCATGTGTAGATGTGGCACCGAGGGACATGATTTAGTGGTGACTTGGCAGTGCTGGGTTAACGGTTGGACTTGATCTTAAAGGTCTCTTCCAACCAAGATGATTCTGTGATAAAAGTTTAAACATCACACCAGTACCTAAGCAGAACTTGTAACTACCAGTTATTAAATTATTCATATTTCTATTTTAAATTCCTGCTTCTAGTTGCTTAAGAAACTTGCAACACCTGATTTGAAGTTCTGCCTCCCACGTGTCTGTCTAAAACTCAATTTTTTTATACTGCTCAAGGTTTCAGCCATTTTTTATTGCCGGTCACCTCTCCTTCCTTTGCAATGGAACTGCATCTTCCCATGCCGTTTTGAAAGGAGGATCCAACACGTGATTGCAATGTTATGGCCACACCATACTGTCAGCTTAAACTGTGGTATTTCAAAATTCTCTTGTGCTTTAATTTCTATCATGTCATTACCATTTCAACACAGTACTCCGCGTGTGCCCACAACCATCTAGCTACAGGTATCTTCTAGAACTTGGAGACTGAATTGCTCATGTACAAGGGTAGAAAACAGAAATACTTACATAACTTTAAAAGGCCAAAATGGGCATGAGTTGACAGTAAATTGAAAACAATTTCAAAAAGCAACTTGCTAATAAGTACCCCGGTTTAAAACAACTGAGAAGTCAACTCAAAGCACAAACACCTGTGCAGAGCCCAGGAGAGAAAAAGCTAGACTTCCGTCATAGGTGACATGTCAGAATTCACACCACCAAAAAAAGTGTTCTTTCCCCTTCTCATGGTCACAGGAGATTTATATGTATGCATGTGGCATTATCTTCACTAGAAGATAATAGTAGGAGGGGATTAAAATGTTACGACAACCATGACCTAAGAGTACAAACAACGACACACAGAAACACCAAGGAGACTGAAAATCTCAGTGAGTGATAAGGAGAAAGAAGTATATAAAAGGTCTATCTATTAACTTGGCAGGTACAATAGAAGACAAAGCTGTGTAAATATTGGATCACTTCTTGTTTCAAATAAATAGGTTCTCATGCATCTGCACAGTCTCAAGCCAGGATCTGGAAGCCAAGGGATCATGCAATGAAATACAGTTGTATTTGTTTTCATATAATTTTAACCTAAGCCCAAATCATATAGCTTCATCAACAGAGACAGGGGTAACCACCTGGGGAAAGTGTCTCTGAACATACTGATCAGTGACTACAATTTCATAAGAATGCATATGCTCAGCTTTTGGTTTTTGTTCCTTTTGTTTGTTATTGTAAGTGGGGAATGTATTTAACAAATCTTGTTTTAATATCTGCGTTTCATACTCCTCTAGAGAAACACATGTTCTGGTACATACATATAAACCAATTACAACAATCAGCAGAAAGCTCTCTCCTCTTTTTAATCTTTCAAGAAATAGCACAAACAGACACAAAAGCATATAACAGCATAGATGAAGCTGCAATAAAGCAATGAGAAAAAGCAGCTCAAGTAAAGTACCTTGGCTAGTTGCAATAAATAAATAGATAAATGAAATTAAGATGCTGTTTCTTTGCAGCCAATGTCTATCTGACTTTTACAGTTTCTTATTGTTTAAGTATGTCATTAATAGCTTTCTAGAACAGTTGTGATGCATGTTAGCACACATAACACAAAACCACTGTATGTGTATGGGAAAATAGAATTCAAATGAATGTAGAAGAAAACAGAAAAAGTTGTGCTCGTAAGCCCAAAAGGAGATTATTTTCCTTTTCAAGACAAATAGCCTAGTCTATATACATATACTAAATAAACACTTCCCTATAAATGTGTAATTCAAGTTTTTAGAGATCCACAAAAAAATTAAATGAAACAAACACAGGGAGATACAGAATCAAATAAATGAATCAAAAGATCTTTTAATATTTTTATATCAACTACTCTTAGGAGGACTAAGCTCACCTTCAGCCTCACCTGGGTCTTAATCTTTCACAAAGCAAATTTTAGAACGGCATCCTCCCTGCGGTAATCTATACTCAGCTTGAGGTAAACAGCCAGTTGTTTACAGCAATCCTGAACCACCAATATTTGAGGTAACTTACCACACCCCCAATGGTTATCTTTATAGCACTTTCAGCTCCTACCTGTCTGAGTGGACCCTGATCTGTATCCATTAGCTGATCCACCCTCTGGGGTCGTGGACGGTGACACCGAAGAATTTGGTTTAGCAGAGAGGATAGCAGCAGATGATTGCCTGCTTCTACATTCTGCAAATGAAGCAGCTACAGTATGCATTAACACAGCCTGCCTTGCAGTAGGAAGGTACAGCAACATGGTGACGAAAGGCAACAAAACATTAAAAGCATACATAGAGCATGGAGAACAAACAGCATCAAATGGCAGCATTCAGTGGAAATATGGCTCTCACAGTTTATTCAACTTAGTCTTCTAAGTAAGAAAACCTCCCTGGAGGCCACTCAGAGGGCCAGGCAAATACAGTCCAGATGCTGCAAAATGGCAAGAGACCTCAGTTCACAACTTCGAAGAGATCTGAAGGTATTGGACATATGCCAGGACACATTCGAGACTTCCGTGGCACAGCCTTTATACAAACAGTCATACATTGCCCTTTAAAAGGAGAAACTGTGCTGAAACCCAGATTCTTAGTATGCCTCCACAAAACCTTCAGGGAGATCTCAGCACTCTAACTGCCTGTCTGGATGAAAAACGAGTTGAGGGAAGAGAAAGTTACCTTAAAAATCACACATTAACCCGCTTTTAAAACCGAGATCTAATCAGGTTTTATTTGAAGAGAAGGGTATTTTTAAAAGCATTTCTCTTCTTCTAATTACACCTTTAATGTAAGTAAAGGGTGAAGGGTTACCAGATAGATGGTAGCAATATGGGGATAGAGTCTATAAAAATAATGTCCATGAGTCAATTCTTGGTCGACTTTCTAAACTTTCATGGGTGCTCAAAACACTTGCAGCCAGCGTATAACCAAAAGTAACCACTTTTGCATTACTCCTGACTGCATTTACCAGGACACACACCAACTCCAACTGCATGAGTATCAGGGAGGGATTGCAGAAAAAGAATTCAAAAAGTAAAGTAAGGTTTGCTTTTTCTGTATTTGCAACTTCACTACCAAATTAAATCTTTCAGTAGTTTCTGTAAAAAAATGCTGCTGAAAAACACATCCATTCTAAGCAGTAGTTAGTTATACTCGTAACTGAGAAAAGCAGCTGAAGCAAGGATCCCTTTGAACCATCAACTGGTACAATACTATGATCACTCATATAGTTTGGCGATAGCCATCTCTTTCTGGTGTCATGCTGCTGTTCATATGAGGATGTGACTCTTTAGATGTGTGTCAGTCCTCCTACGGAGCTTCTCCTCACATCATCCTATTTGGAACAACAGGCATCAGATTGAACTCTGTCTTCACTGAGTAATACAACAGCTGAGAAAGACAGGAAGCCTGCATATACACCAGCTTAGTAGACAGTGAGTAGGTAAACCATTCTCTCCTCGAGACTTTGCATGGTCCTAGTTCCAAAAACCTGCATCCTTCAGCAACAGAACTCATGGCTGCCTTGTCTTGGTGTCACAAATGTCATCTCTTTAGCATGTATTGCACAGGCTGCTCCAGTAGAGGGTAAGTGTAAAACATACCATAAACGGAAAAAGTAAACAAGGTTTCTCCTTCTTCCCTAAGATCAGTGACCCGAGCTTCCTTAATCTTATGGGGTGCTAGCTATCTGCAGGCATCAGACAGTTTGAATTGCATCTGCTAAGACAAATACTGGTGGAAGGCCAATGCTGGAGCCCTGGCTGTGACTCATGTTGCTGTGACTCAGAAAAGAATCAGCAGAGTGAACAACCTTATTTCTTCTTCCAAGATGGCTCACATCCTAAGAAGGGCAGATTTAAGGCTCCCAATGAAGGTATGGGGAGGTGGAAGAAGCCCATTTATGACTGCATGATTATTGCTAAGACTTAAAAAACCCTCTCTGGCAAAATCCAGACTTCAGTGAAATCGTTGGGAATTTTTCCTTCAAGAAAGTCATCTTCTACAGTTCCTTGTGATTGCACACATTTTCAACAGCAACTTTCAATTTTTCATTCAACATCACACTAACATAATGAAAAAACCCTGAATGGACTTGGGCATCTTTATTACCTTTCCAGCAAATAAGGGGTCCCTTTGACAGTACACCTTGAGAGCTCCTTACTAAGTAGTACTTTAAGTGCTTCTGCTTCTTTGGCTGAGTGGTTAATTTCAGGTTGATATGGTTGGAAAACTCCGTGAAGTACCGAAATCCTCTTTCTCCGCAGCCTATACAATTCCCAGAAAATCCTGGAAGAATGAAGCAGAGGATATACAAACAGATTAAATGTACTATGTGCTAAGAAAAAGGCCATTTTAACCTACTTGCACATCCAGTTCAGGGTGACTGGAGGCCTCCAGCCAGCCACCCAGCGTCTGAAGATGCCTGCACAGCACACGTGTGTTAGGAAGCAGCCAAACACAGGCAGATTTTAGCCTTAGCTGTTCTGAAACTCTTCCACATTTTTAGGTCATACTAACTTATGCCAAAATCCTACCACAAATTTCTCACCCTGCACAGTGCAGAGAAGAGTAACTACTTGGCAGGGGAGATCTATGATGTCTGGCTAAGAAATTTTCAAAAGGAAAAAAACCAAACATCTTCTTTCTTTCTACATTAAAAAATAGTGTTCCAAGCTGCATGCATCCTTTTCTCAAAACAGTAACTAATCCACGGGAGACGCTGCAATTTCATGTGATTAAAATGAACCTTAATATCTAATAAACTCTCTCCAAGACTCCTCATACAAAACAATTTCCAAATAAGCTGGACCTTATAGCTTATTAAAGACTTAAAAGCCATCATTTGATGTCAAGATTTTGATGGCAAAAGTCAGGAGTGCTTCAGAATGTTTTTTACAACCTACAACCTCTCATGAAAGTAACAGATTTAGGAACAAAGGCAGAAGACTGCTTTTAACAATGCTTCCAACATGGTTTCACGCAAGGGGGTGATATTTTGAGGTCTGGAGGGCAGAGTCCAGACTGAGGATTATAAGCACCCCTGATTTCCAGTGCTATTCACAACTATGTTAATGGGAATGTTGTATATAGATGGCACCAATCTAACATCTCGTCGAACAAAGCACAGGGCATATTCTGAAATGGGCCTGCCTTAAAATCCTTGTTGTTTGAATAAGCCTTCTATTATTTAATGCTGAACAATTAAACTCTTCTGGCTTACTTGCCGCTCCACTCATCTCTGAATCGCTTTCAAGCCTTAACGAAGAAATATCTTATATTCTTTCTGGAACATTAATAATTATTTATAAAAGTGCTGGGCAGACTAATATCTAGAAGAAATATTTTATTTGGATCTTTTTCCATTTACTAGTCAGTTTAAGATCTGTAACAAAACAATATTTCATCCTCATTACTATCATTATTTTCCACAATGCCAAGCATCTTGGAGAACATTTGTTCCTACACTCATCTGTCAGCCAAAATCATAGTTTTAAGAAAAAGTCAGTCTTTTTGTCAAAATGCAATTTCCATAAAACTCTTACAAATTAGGACATCGTCTTTAGCCTTATTGTGCCTCATTATCCTCTTTTACTGCCATGCTGCTGTGGATTGCCAAGAAGTAAATTTTTACATCCTGTTTCTCATGGGACTGAATCAGTCTTTCCCACTGCAACCCACAGGAACTATTAGCGCATCTCCATAGTTGTCAGAAACAGTCATCAGGGTCTCACAGAGCTACCTAGTCAATTCTTTGCTCATAGGTACCAGTTTCACAGGAGGCCTAGAGTCATTTAAAGATGTAACATCAATAATGTCAGAGCAGAGATGTGGGTCTGGCTCATTATCAAATGATATCAGAGATGATAGACGATACAAAGCTGAGGGTTGGGGAAGAAGCCTTACAAACAAAGATGATTAGAACCACTTTTAATCAAACTAAACGCCATGTGTCTGTCTATCACATAGCTCTTGTTGATCAACTCTTGACACTTCCACTCAGTGTGGGGAAAAGCTCCTCTGAGCTCTGAACTCTGTATAGAGCAGAGTACCCCATAATCCCATATCCCCAACTGTAGCCAGCAAGGGCACATCACACCACACCTCCTATCTAACTCAGGCCAGTGGGATTTCTGCCTTAAGTCCAAAGGTTTAAAGTGTGTAGTAGCACATTAAATGGGTTTAAGGGAGAAATAACATTAATGCACCTAAGTACAAAAATGAGGTGTTTTCAATAGTTATGCAAAATATTTCTGGTATGGACGAGAATTCAAGCAATGTGGTTAAATCACATCATTTATGCTTTATTGCAATTTCTTTCCTGTTGAAGTTTTTCTGAACATATTCTAGGCAGCACAATGACTGGAGGGAGAAATGAGAGAGTAAATTCGAAACAGGAAAAAGCAGCCAAAACACATTAAATGTCTTTTAATAGCCTAGTTAAAATGTGTACCAGTTGTGTACCAGCTAGGCAGGAAATCTCAGTGTCTGTTTTCAATCACCAAGAATAATTATTAAAAATTTTCAACTTCTAATTACAACCCATTATGATGTAAACATTTGCTTTTTTCCTTATGCATTAGATTTTGAGAAGCAAAGTGCCCTTGGTAGAATCTTTCCCTTAATCCACAGAATAATAGATAGCTCATCTTCAAAGTTGCATGAGCATATTTCTTCTTCAATGAAAAAACTGTAAGCATTAGTAGAGATGAAGAGTATGTGGATAGTTCACAATTAGAATGCCAGGGCTGCAACTGACTTCTGCCCACACAGAAATCACTGAGCTTTGATGCTGGTTAATTGTGGAATCAGAAACTTGTTCTGAAATGGGCTTAAGGCAGCTTCAGCTACAGATTTAATTTAATAAAAATAAGCCTCTCCTCAACATATTTCTAATAGAAGGTCATTAGCCAAAATGACTTTGGATAATTTTGAACTGTCCCTTTTCTCTGAATTATTATGACACAATGAAAAAAGAGTATCACTTACCTAAAAGTGCATTTTTTCCATGATCATCTGGCAAAAACCGCTTGTCAACAGCGCAGACTAGAATGTGCTCAGGAAGGTTGGGAGATTTGGCTCCTACTAACAGGAAGCCTGCTGGAATATCAATTTGCTCCATGCACAAAGATACTAACCGTAAATCCTTGCCTGCTTGACAAAAACCTAAAAAACAAATGATAAATCTTCAAAAGGTTTTGTTCAATTTTTTTTTTTAATCAGTTACAAAAATGAACAGAGCTTCACAACTTGACTCTGTAATGGGTGATTTTAATAGACCCTTCTCAAGGGAAATAGAAGAAATGGAGATAGCACCTCACCAGATCCACTAGCTCAAGGTTTCAGAGACAAAAGATACACATTATTTTAAAGATATCTGAACACATTCAGGCAGAGACGTAAGTCTCCAAAGACTAGACATCAAATGGTTCAGAAACTGATTTTTTCAAAAACTTTTAGAATAAGAAGGAAACTTCGTGATTTTATAACATAAAACCACTCTTAAAACATGCCAAATAATATTTTTTCTTTGTCAAATTTTAGTTCACGGTCTTTTCAAGAGAACATGCTTTGTCCTTGTTACTTGTAATAGGCTGGCATTGGTACATTTAAACATCACTAAGTAAAACAAAGGAATGACAAAAATTGCTGACTGAAGTTTAGTACTGACTATTAAAGGAAAAAAAATTCAAAATCTAATTTCTAACTTGTCCATACATTTTAGGAATTCCATCAAACAAAAAAATAATTCATTGGTTTTAGAGATGTACCCATGTTTTCTGTAAGTCTCCAACTGAATTTCTTGAAGTCTCAATGACAGACTGCATGACTTCAAGTGTCTGATTACTTTTTTCCCAGCCAAATACACATATGCATACAAAGTAAGAACATAACATTTGTTCTTGTGCTACTGGTCAATGTAGGCTAAAGACAGCAACAGAAGTGGGCATAACTGGCGACTGGAGTGATCCTCAGCTGTTCCATGTCCTGCAGTGAGCAGGTGGCAAGCTGGGACACACAAAAAAGCATGGCAGGGCAGCCCAGAGCTGTGGCTTTTACACATTTAGTCTTGTCTCTACCTAAAATTTTTCAGGAAATGCCTGGAAACACAAATGGTGACCAGTAAGAGGCTTTTGAATGAACTTTTAGCAATAGCAACACCAGTACACCAAAGAAAGCAGGATATGCGTTGTCAACATTAAAGTTTAAATATCAACTTGCTTTCAAAACGAACCCTCAACACTGGAAGAGCTGAATGTGATATGAGAAACTTAGAGCTTCTTTGGGTGCCTGAGGGTTTTGATGTCCCAGTGAGGTGAAGCAATGTTGCCACACTTAACAACATCCAAGATGAAATCAAAGACTCAACTATTATCCAGGCTAGGAGCAAAAGAACTCCAGCTAAACTTTAAGCAACTGCACATCATCATTCTGCACGAGTGCCCACAGAAGAAGGTGCAGGAACAACCTAGGAAAATCACCTCAACATCACAACAGCTTAACATGTTTATAAGCATTATTCAGTAACATCTTAACAGTACCCATTGAAACAAACGGATATATTTCAGTCCGCTATCACAGCCAACACCAACCTCTCACTTGCGTGACTGTTGATCTGGATGTATTGAATATTTCCCACCCTTTAGGATATGTAGGACTGTACTGTAGAAACACTGAATCCTGCTTAATCTGCAAAGAGTACCTAAGATATACCCACTGTATCATTTCTTGCTCCAAAGTGGTCTTATGTTCCTCTTCTTCCTCTTTGCACTATCTCCTCTGGCATCCTCCTCTGCTTTGAGTGGTGAAATGTCTGGATCAAAGCTATGTATGTATAGACTGGATGGCCAGCGCATGCCTCTGTAATGTTCAGGTTGTTTAGAGGAGAGCTATAATTACTTTTCCGCCTCAGGGGACATTAGTTAGGGGACACCGACTATGTCAACCAGCCAGCTCCTGAACTTCAAAAATCTTGCTGAAATTCAGTACCTTTAGGATCTCTAACTCTCTGTGAGGAGTGGCAGAAAGCAGCTACCAGCTTCCCAACAGATGGGGAGCAGAGCTCACCGGCAACTGCCAAAACCTTCTTTTCTGAGGGAGCACAGCAAGTAAGTGGGCTGATACTGAAAGATTTCCTCTGCTCCCCTTCTACGGAGGTAAAAGGGATCCCGATGGGTGAGCAGCAAGAGGGGGCAGCACAGACAAAGTCTCAGAGTCTCCGGGATCTCTTCTCCTGTTTAATCAACAGCTGCCAAGAGAGCCAGGGAGGGCTGCAGAGCTTGGCCAGGTACAGCTGGAGCTCACTTCCACCAGGAGATACTGAGAGAATGCAAATCTGCTCCTGTGCAATAAAGTCTTGAATCTTCATTCAAAGACATGCAGATGGCATACTCAAGAGCCCTTCATTACCATTCTTTCCCTTGGCTTTTGGAGCAGCAAATCACTCTTCTAGTTTTAAGTTCCTGCTCCTTTTTAAAACTGAATGAAAATATTCCACCCAAGAAACATTGATTTGGAAGCAAGCAACTGATTGTTGGGAAAGGAAGGAGGGACTGACCCATTTTTATGCTACATTTCTTTTTCTAGCTAGCAAGCAACACAGAGACTCCAATACTACTTTCTTCTCTGTTTTACATGATTCTGTATTGATATTAATTATCTATTAGAGATAACCATTTTCACATTAGAAAAGACAAGACATGATGTCTCTGTACAAGCAGAATTTGTGCCATCCATGTTTAAGATTTAGAACATGCAAAATCCATTTACATTTCTTAGTTATTCACTTATAATTGAGCTTGCAACTGAATTTATATATCAAGCAGCTCTAACACACTCTTAAGAAGAAAGAATGGCACATTGTGTCACATTTATCTATTTACCTTTTATGGACATCTAAGTACTAAGAGGAGAAAACTCAGAGGCCACTAAAACAAACCATCTTCTCTTTACAAAATTATCAACATGTAATTATAAAAAGTAAAAGCACACAGCTGAGCTGATACATTAAAAAATCATCTTCCCACAGGCTCTCAGCTTTGTTTTAAATAAAGAACAGGAATTTATATTCTGATTAGAGACTTGTAAATACCAAGAGTAGTCGCAAAAAATTGTATTACAGACATTACATTTTACAGACATTATCTGCATTTCTTTGAAAGAAAATTAATTATTTTTTGCTTCTGAGAAGCACATTTCCATTCTCCAGCATAACTTCATTTAAATTCATCCAGTCTCATCCTCCTGAAAATAAAAATGTATCCCTGCAACTGTCAACACCGTAAGTGCTGGAATCTTTTGAAAAATGAAATTTGTATAAATTTTCCCTTTCCCCATCAGTAACAAGAAGTAGTTCCAATATGGGGTACCAGCCCCTTGTTGTACTGCAATAAATAGAGTATTTGCATAAGGAATTAGCTTCCAAGAATTATATATGAATTACTGGTTCCTGCCACTTGCTATTGAAACCTCACAGTAACTGATAGGTGTTGAGTACCTGCTTATCTAATTGCCTCTGAAACTACCTTAGTCGTGCTTTAAGCATCAGGTAAACTGAGGATTTACTAACAAAAGAAAGGTGCTACTATTGTATTTCCCACAGCTTGCATAAAATGCTATTCCACAAATTAGAAACAGCCTCTTTTAAAGCCACAGCAAACTAGCGGTTCA
>NW_010403472.1:33494-39520 GCF_000710305.1 Buceros rhinoceros silvestris
GAACAGCTTCTTGTATTATTTTGTTGCATAGCTGAGTTACTTGTATGAAAATTAAGAAGTGTTTTTCTTGAAACCTTATTTTCACGGAAGATGTAAATTAGTTACAAAAGTTTGTGTTGAGCAGAAAAAAAAAATCCCCCTGAAATAAGTAAATCCCTTTTATGACTAATAGAAAGGATCAACGGCAAATGCTCTTCCCAATAGGCTGAAAGGAAAATTGAGGGATCTACTCTTATGGCCAACCAAGAAGGGAATTCCAGCAAACTGTCACTGTTTTATTTTAACTGATGAATAAAGACATTAAGATCTACTTTCCACACCTACGTGACTGAACGACAACTCAGCCTTCTGAATAAAAGAACAAGTCACCACAGAAAATAATATGATGGTTATGGCATACATCCTGGATTCAGGAAAAGCAAACAGAACACCTTAATAAGGAAAAAGGTTTCACTCCATCAGTGCTAAAAGGTGGGAGACAGGTTTTACAGCAAGCAGAGATATGAACTGCAGGTTCTAGTACCATTATTTTGCTCTGGAATAAGCAATTAAACACATGCTTAGTTTAAAGCATCCAAACACTTACAGTTACTTCAATCGGTCTATCAGTATTCTTTAACGTTTTCCTAATGTTATTTATCTTTGTAATTAAATAACTAAGATAAGGGATGTAAATAATGGCAGCAACCCTGTCTTACATCTTTGGAGGGTTTATTCATGAGATCAAAGATGAGCTATCAGATTAATATCTTGCTGAGATATGTGTCATGAATGCTTGGGAACCTGGGTGTTTAAAATACTTACAAAAACTTTCCCAAGAGATCATTGGCAGTGTTTGAAAAATGTATTTTCCTTTCCTTTTCTAGATACAAACCCACTGCTCTCTTAAATCAGCATCTTGAGAACGACATTGAAGAGTGGGACAGATTTTGTAAATTCAGAATGGCAAAATTGTCAAAAACTAATGAACAACCCTAACATTCTGTGGATATAACATAGGAAACTTTCTTCTAGGGTGCTCTGATCATAAAAGATTTTCAGATAAAAATCAAAACACAGGACTGCCCCTGGAAATTCATCTTTTTCCAGGACATACTAAAAAGCATAATATTACACATATTATGTAATTATAACATAACTAGGCATAACCTTGTGACATGCTATTGCAGCCACAGCATAGAGGCCTGCATTGATGTGAGCGCTTACGAGCTGAGCATCAGCTTGCAGTGCCACATTGGGAAGGCTGACCCTGTGAAGCAATCCTGAGCAGGGGCAGGTGAACATGGACCCATCTGCATGTGGATAGAACGTGACTTCTCAAAGAAAGACATACACTGGAAGCTCACAATTACATTTTTGACTGGACATGGAAATGCAACCAGGGATCACCACAATGTGCGAATGAGACTGAGAAAGATTTCTTGATGTCATATAAAAAGTGCTTTCACAACCAAATGCACAGTGGCCTTGGACCAAGATAAGGTTTTCAGTCCTGCTGCTGCTAATACTGGTAGGCTGGCCCACAACTGTGCCATTCAGGTTAAAGAATCCTAGACTTCTAACCTGAATGCATTCACAACCATTTTATACACCCATTACACTTCTGCAGGGCCCTGTTGGCATGAACGGCTCTTCTCTGTCCTTCGTGGCTTATCCTTTATGTATTTAGAAAGTGTAAGAATACACCAACTCAGCTTTTGTCTTGGTAGGCAAAGAACCTCGTTAGATAGAACTCCTTTCTCTTACCATTTTGTTGGTTCTCCTCTGCATCCTGCCCAGTTTATTTTACATTTCTTCAACAGAAGTCATCAGAACTGCTCCTGCTCTCCACAGGAGATTTTGCAGCCTTTATTGATACTCATCCTCAACTGAGGATACCTTCCTAGGAATACATTGTTTTAAACTTTCTCCTGCTCCCCTTCTATCAATTGACAATCCTCCAAAGGATCGCAAACACACCTCTGTGTGAATAACAAATTCTCCCAACGATATTCCCCAGCTTCTCATAGCAGCCAGACTTTCTACTCTTTCTGTTACAGGGAAACTGGGTACATTGTTAAGGAGGGTAAACATGACCATATATTTGGAAGGAGTAAATGCAAAAACATCAACATTTGCCACTAACTACCTCAAAAAAACGTTAAAGAATTACCAGCGATTAGTGCTTACTTCTATCACTGCATATAATCGTACACTACAGGAAACCATTCTACAAAACCATTCTACAAATCCCAATTCTTTATGAATTCCTCAGACGGAAGCCCATCATTCAGCAAGATATTTAATAAAACGTCAGGTAGGGCTTTTGGACTTGGGAAGGGTTGTTTGCTTTCCAGTGTTCAAGTGGGGCAAGGGGATGCTTTAAAGAGAAGCACATCTATTCATATGAATAGATCTTCCTCCTTTAAGGAAGTTAAATCTTCCAACCAGAACAATTACGGGATAACATGAACCAATTACATTGTTTGCTTGGTCCGAAGAGGGATATGCATAATGATTTGATCCTTTCTTTAACACATTTAAATGCAAACAAAAATAGTACTGTCAGCTATTTTGCTCATCTTAAAAAAATCAATCAGGACAGCTCAGGGTAAGCCAGCAATGGCCTGCAGGCAGGTGGGGAAGACAAAACAGACAAGCTTCTGCTTACCTTCCCTCTTATTCCTTTGGCAGCAGAAGGAATAGCAAGTCTCTTCTCCATTTTCTCTTTCCAAACTCTTACTTCTGCCCATGAAAGCAACTAAATTCAGCTTTGCCAATGTTTCGGAGATTCAGAATTTAGAGAACCAGTCGTACTGATGCCAACTTACATAACTTCTTTGAGGACAGTAAACCACTGATAACCACAGAAAATTAGGGGCTTTCAGAAGCTAACACAGCCAATCCTACATACCGCTTCTGAATTAAACATACTATGTCCTGAAACAAGTCCTCTTAACCTGTAGTTTCTCAGATTTAAGGCTTTGACTATAAACTGTATTTCCAGACCTACTAGCTCAAGAGTTTCTAACTGCAGACAGTGCACATTACACTGAGAATTAATTGTAAAGATCACACAGTAAAAAAATGGACACCAACCATCAGTAGTACAAGACCCTTCTGGGGCAGGTTTTTGTGAATATGGGATTGGTGGACTACTTGAATCTGACATGTCTTCATCTTCCTCTTCATCTTCCATTTCATTAACAGCTTGGTTGGTAGAAAAGTCCAGGCTTCCATTTTGTGCATAGCGACGTACTAACTCTTTATCCAACTCTTCTACCTTTGGCTTCACATCTGAGAAAAATAAAAAATAAAAGTAACTTTTCAACAGAACTTGCATCTATCTTTTTTTAAAATAGCCAGCATGCCATTCACATAATGAACTGCTGTGCAGTCTTTAGGTTTTCTATCCCACTCTTTTCTCACACAGAAAAACAATTGAAATGTGCCATACTTTCATGGTTACCTTCCGGCAAGAAAGCAGGCTGGTCAGGATCCAGGTACAGCTGTGAGAAGATCGGTCGTGGGACAACACTGCTACATCTCAGAGAAGCTTCTATAGAGTTATGAAGAGCTTCTTCAAAACGGGCAGATTTTAGTTGCCCTGCATATGAGTTCCCCATGATCTAAAAACACAAAGAAAATAGCTGATAAGGAGATGGGTAAGTGTATATGCAGACCATTCACAAATGAAGAGTGATGTCTTATTAACGCCCATCGTAAGAGTGACATCAAGTTAGGAAGAAAGGCTATGAAACTAACACCTCTAACTAGTATTAGTTCACTTTTCTCTCCCAAGTGGATGGACTGTATCCTCTTGTTTCAATAACAGTTTTTAGCATATTTCCAACACACTGTTCTGTGTCTTCTGCATGTCAACAGCCTCAAGAACCTGCCTGGTGTAGAATGTAATGAAAGTTATCAGGATTTTCAGAGTGGGGTGCTACAGAAGGGTGCGTAACACAGAAAATTAAGAACAGCAAGTTTGGCTTCATCACTAGTTGTCTAACTGTGTTTACATTATTTTACTTGTCAGCAACTCATCAGGTTACTTGCCATTTGCAGAGAAACAATACACAGAGACATCTAATAACTTGAATTTTTCTCTTGCTAATATTAACTGAAATTAAGCAGGTCAGTTCTCTGTCTATTCAGGGCCTTCACCTCTTGTCTTCTGTGTAACACTACGATTTACACGTAGACCGATCCATATAATTCAAATGATCTAATTACACTCTACAACAGAAGTATAGAAAGAGAGAAATAAATAACATCCAAAACACACACAGTGAATGCTGCAAAATATTTTTATTTTAATTATGCTTTATCCTAGTATAGTGGTAACGCTCATTTAAATGTCTGCTTTGACAATTAATATTTATGTTTACATCAATGATGAATTTATGAATTTCATTAACTATTCAAGCACAAACAGACCTGTAGATCATTACCTCTCCTTGGGTGACCGTTATATTTGTGGCCCCAGCATTAGGATACAGATCTCTAATGTAAATATTTAGTAGCAGGATGGCCATGGAAGGTTTTACAATGAGCTAAGGAAGACCCACTGAAGCATGAAATTTTCCACTTTGCTGGATCATTACACCATATGACATTTGCCCCAAAGGAAAAGCAATCTAACATTTTCCAATATTCTGAATTTTTGGAGAATTTTATTTCAACAGAGAGAACTTTTCCCCAGTTAAATCAAGAAAAGTACAAAACCTTAAAACATTAACTTCGTACATCCCTTCACTAGATGTCACCTAGCTCTATGACCAGCAGGACACTTGGTCAAGAAGATAAGCTGGCATTTGGGAAATCTACAATTCCACTCCTGCTTTGGTTGCTCAAGGTCAGGTCCTCGGGGATGCCTGTAAAAGGGCAGTAACGATGACAGTACATACAGCAGCATTTGAGCTCCGCTGGTACAGGCAATTACATAAGTGCTAAATATTACTATACTAATGGAATATATAGGCATGAAACTTACCTATTTATTCATCTGCAACCTGGGAGGGATGATCAGTTCCCTGTTCAGTCAGAGACTTTATAAAACTTTGGGAAAATAATTCCACATCTCTGACTTAGACTGGCTTTCATTAAATTTTGGGGCAGCAGCATTTCCCTACTCCAACCACAGACAATATGAACATAATTTCTTAACATGAAGCATTCAGGAACTTCAGCAATAAAATTCCTGAGACAAGTAGATTCTCTTTTTCATTCTATAAGTTTTCATTAAACTTGGAATTGGCAAAGAATGTGTGCAAACACACAACTACAAAAAGAGTTGGGGGAAAAGTTATGCCAAAGCAGGATTAAGGTTGCAGTACACTAAATCCTGTCAGGTGCCTTTGAACAAAGAATTGATGAAAAACAGCTAAGTCACTGAAATCCTGGTTTTACTGAAATCAGTGATGATATTTTCATAAAAGGCAGTGAAGTCATGACAAACTAGCATTAAATTGCATATCATAAAACTTTATTTCTGTGCGATGGAATTTTACATCAGGTACAACTGCTTAAAGGTAGGATTTCAGGAAAGTATTCAAATGAAATTACTTTAAATACCATAATAAAAATTAATCAATCTTTAAGAATCAGAAAATTTGCAATTCCCACAGCACATTACCTGCCTGAAATCTCTTCATCCTCCGCATTTTGTACAATCTGTAAGTTGTATACAACCTATGCCAACTATTTTCATTCTGATGGGAAGCTATCAATAAAATAGAGTATGCACACAGCAAAAATGCTGGTGAGCTGCATCTATTTAATCTGCCTCCCTGGCATCTATACAAAGAGACTTGCTGGTGGATGGCGATTATTGCAGATTTACCTGAGAAAGTTGGTTAATGTTACCGGAGCACATTTCTAGCTTGCCGAAGAAAACAAGATTGCAATTGGCAACGCCTAGTAAAGGGAGGCCTAGGAACCGCAACCTGTCTGAGCGCTGGTCCCTGCAGCACGGAAGCGGAGGCGGAGGGAGGCTCCCCGGGGAACGCGCTGGATGGGACAGGCAAAGGTACCAGCGGGAAGAG
>NW_010403472.1:39662-40051 GCF_000710305.1 Buceros rhinoceros silvestris
GGGGAAGCAAGGAGCACCGGAGAGCGGGGCCAGGAGCCAGCAGTGGGCAGCTGATTTCCTAACACAGCCTGAGGCCATTAGGGCGGCTGGGCGCCATTTGGAGTTCCAGATAGCCGGGGCGGGGGAAGCGGGCGGCTCTCCCTCTGCAGAGAGGACGAGCTGGCGGCACCCCCTCCGACAGCGAGCTGCGGGCCGGTTTGGCTGGTACCATCCCGATCCAGCCTGCCTAAAAGCCAGGAGCACCAGTCCAAGGAATTAATGCCCTTAGTGTTTCTGCTTTTGATTCTACCCGTAAACAGCCGGTGCGATGAGGACCCGCTTCGCTTTCCCCCGCCCACTCACACAGAGCACACCGCAGCGGCGGGCGGAGCAGGACGGGCCCTCCCATG
>NW_010403472.1:40147-44532 GCF_000710305.1 Buceros rhinoceros silvestris
GGAGCTGACCGTGCTCTCAATGTGCTCCTGTGTGTGGAGCGGGATGAGGCAGAACAGTCTGAAGGAAAAATAAATTGCTGTAATTTGAAGGGAAGGAAAGAAGAGCAAAACCCCATTTCTGTTATTAAGACATGTACCTACTATATCTGTATTTAAATGTGCCCAAAACCAATGACTTAATGCAACTAAATTAATGCTCATTGCTAAAAAAAAGTTATCCAAATAATATGCATATCGTACATTCCTATACGAGGCCTTTGGGTGAAAATAAAACAAACAAACTCTGTTGCTTTCTAGAGAGATACTAAGTTTTCCCTAAAATTCTGTGCACCTGATACAGCATCAGTGAGCTCAGGGGGATGTGGGAAATATGGTCCCAGACTGAGTGCAGTTGAGACTATCTGACAGTGACTGAGAGAAAATGAAGCCAGACTTGACTGAGGAGCTCCCCCTGAGCTTGTTTTTCTCCTGTCAACACCAATACATCAGTGCTCACCCTTACACCTACTGTCCTACATCCAGCCATACTGCACCAAACTACGCCGGAGCCTCCTTCGGTGCTCTGAGAGGTTTCTACTGGCCAAGAGGTTTGATTTGGGGATAAATAATTATTTCTGTATTTACATGCGCACTAATTGCAGCTAGCTCAGCACAGAGCTGGTTAGATTCCCAGCAACAAGCAATTTGCACATCTGTAATACAGTATTCCAACCCTCACTTCCCCTTTTACCTGCACCAGTGGATACCAGTGTAATCCATAAGCTGCCTTCTTTTAGCAAGCTTTCGAGCTCTGTTTGGACTCCGCAGGATGTTAATATGTGCATTTTGCAGAGTATATACGTGTAGTAAGATTTGCTACTATACGTTCTCCTCCCTTCCAAGAAAGAAGGTTAAGTTTGACAACAGCCACTCTCTCTTTACCTCACCAACGTTACCACTCTACTCAGACAATTTTTATTTCATAACCTTAAAACTTACTAAAGAGAGACTAGAAGACACATTTAAAATGGAGTTATTTGAAAATGAAATTTGCAGCAAAACATCAAATAAGAAGAAAATTTCCCAACATTCAGATCACCTGCACCTCAGCTCTACCACTCTCAGGGTACTTCTCTGCAAAGATCCCCATACTCTAAGGCAACATGATTATTACCCAACACATTTCCACTGATGCTATGCTTCTTCAAAGCAGATTTCCTAAACATACTTCAAGTCTTCTTTGCAATGGCTCATCAACGAACTGGAGGATTAACTGTGCGATTTGCTGGAGTTGAGAGCTGACTGCCTTGCAGCTCTGCTGTAAGGCAGCGCCCACATCTCAGTCTGGGTCCTTACAAGGCAATCATGAAATTCCATTAAGCTAACCACAAGTGAAGAAATATTAATGCTATAGGTTTAAAAAAAAAAAATATGGGCATTCATTACAGAAAGCAAAACTACAGTTACCGGAAGCTTCCATCAAAGCAGAGTAATAAAAGCAAAGTTTCAAAGATTATTGATTTTAGCACCACATTACTTAACTGTATGGTCAAAGACCCAGGGAAACTCTGATCTTCCTTTCAACCCCAAAACTGAACTTACAAGAAAGTCTTGTTAATTCAAGCAAAGAATCTTGTCATATGTAGTCTTCCAGGCTTCAAAAAACCTGTTTAGAAACATGACTTTGGACATTCTAGAATAATCAGAGCCCAAGTCCAGCAGACTTGCAGTGTGTAAGTACAGTAAACACTACCCACTTCTAGTTAGATGACTATGGTCCCTCACATACCAAAAAAAAAAGTAGCCTCTGGAAAGTGGATTGTTACCCAATAGCTCTTAGGAGCTAGCTCTTGGGAGCTAAACTACACGCAGAGTTGAATGCTCTGCAAGTAAAAATAGAATCAGATCATTTGGGTGGCACCCTCCAGGTGAGTCACGACCCCAGAAACTTTAAAGAAGAGGAACTGAACTGGAGAATGAGAGAGGGCGGTGAGTGTTGTTGTTATGGCTTAAAGCAATTTCACAATTACCTGATAGTGAATGATGAAGCTGATGCAAACACTCTCCATTAAGTTGGCCCTATCAAGTCCTTACTTTGTGTTTAACCTAATGATGTAACTGTGTTCTCCAAAACACACAATCTGGCTTCTGATCTGGCCTAACCTCACAGGAAAGTTTCTCTTCAAAGGAAAAGAAGCAACTTCCTTCACAAAGCACTCTCAGGCCCAGCACAGCTTCTGTATCTCAAAGGGTTATCTTAAGCAAAGAGAGACCAGGCATCTGTTTATGCTGTAGCATTGTTTGGGAACTGGTTGTTTCAGGTACAGCTAGCATTTTCTATTATCTACATCATTCTTATTGATGTTCTGGGAGTAGTATTTTTTCCCATTAGAGCATTATTAGAATGTATCATGAACATGCATAAAGCAGAAATGATGACAGTAAATAGCGGCAATAACAAACATAAACATATAATTGAAAGTGTAGACTTTGAAGTCAAAAATGTACATCCAGCATTAGTTGTAGCATTCAGTGGGGAAAGACTTATTTATGAGTGGGTCAATACAAGATTACAAGGCAGAGTAGTCTCATTAACAGATCCCTTTTCTCACAACCTTTGTAAGATCACTTTCCCCCTGCCACAGTCCTTTCAAGATCCTGAGATTCTCGCTCTGCTTTTCTCTTGATTAGGGATATTCAAACAAAACTGTAAAAGAGTTTACAGTCTTATGTAGCAAGTGATAGATAAATGATTTGTTTTCAAAGTCTTTCAGGAAAAATGAATTAGTTTTTACTGACTCTGCAGTGGCATTCCCTTTCATTTTTATTTTTCATTTTATTTTGAAGAAAATACAACTTGAAGCATACAACTACTAGTTAGAATCTAGTCTTTCAGCCTGATGTTGCCACTATTGTGTCAGAAGAATGGGAAAGATCAAGAACATCTATTTTTTCCTGACAAGGTTCTTCCTCTTATTGCTCAATTAATACTATCTGTACTTGGATTATTGCATCAGATTAGCTGGGATTTGGACAATTCCTTGAACATTGGATATGACAAATGGATACAAAACAGAGCTACCTGCAGGATGGTGGAACAGGCCAGCTGTTCCCTCATAACATGAAACAGAAAGCAAATCGCAAGTGGTGCTAATATGCAGACTGCTATGCCCTTGCTGCTCCATTCCTTCCACCCCAAGACTTTTTAGTCTTCTCCCATCACATCCCCTGGTGTTTCATGGAAAGGTTGATGATACAGGACTGTGGACAATGACAGGAGGTTAGATGACAACAAACTTGACTATAAAAGGCTATAAAAGAGTAGAAGAGTTAATAAAAATTCAGTTGCCAGTAACACAAAAGTTGCTCAGTATAACCAAGAATGAGAAGACTACATAGGGGAGTACAAACCTTGCATGAATAGACCTGTATCCTTCTTGATGTAGAAGCTTTCAGGAATTAATTATGTCAATTTAACCTTTTCTGACTACAAGGCCTTTGGAGCCTTTAAATGATGTTATGAAATCAGCAGATACATTACTGTAAAGGTTAAATTAAATTATAGAAGATGGAACAAATCCTTTTATGCTACTGGGATCTTTCACAATGTACACAGGAAACGAAACATTACTATGCATCTTCAACAGAAGTGGTACATTTTCTCTTTTCTTTCAACAGAAAAACCTTCAGGTTAAAAAAGAAAAAAAAAAGTTATCACCCTACAAAAGTAGCTTTTAATTTTGAGGTTTTGATAATGTTAAAAGATTTCATTATTTTGAAAAGAGTATGTGCTCGCACTTGAATGCTCACACACTCATTGCAGAGGCAGCACAAATAAATATCTAAGGAGCACTTCTGAAAATCTCAGCCTGCTTCCTTAAAACAAGCATATGCATACACAGCTTTCCCCATTTATGTTCTCTGCCTAAATCAATAGGACTATTAACCACATTATTAATGCCAGTGCAATACAAGCAAACCAGTAATGGTGCTTAGTCTCAGCTCTAGTATCAAGGCATATTTTTGCTGTGTAATTTTGATTTTGGAATTAATTGCAGACATGAATTATGATTTATTCTTCTAACAATTTAGTGTGTTAGCACAGTCAGGCAAGTTACATGTTTGAATCCTTTCAGCTACCACTGCTAATAACACAGCAGATAAAACTAATGTAGCATCTAAGTAATTAATGTAGTATTTAAATAACCATAACTGCATGTAATATTTTGCTGCTCACTTAAATGTTTTCCAAGCCCAAATTTATTCCCCAAATCATGCATTCAAAATCGGTACCTGTTCCCAAACCTACCAGATTTTTATTGAAACTTTGTAATTTTTATATATTTTTCAAATATGTAAGTGTACAGTCATTCCCTGACAATACATATTCTGCTATTAAATCACAT
>NW_010403473.1:0-3681 GCF_000710305.1 Buceros rhinoceros silvestris
TCAGTTATCACGCCCGATTCTAGACGAAAACCCACGGCAGTAATCGCTCAGAAGTCCGTAGTCGCCAGCGATGTGGGAGTGCAGGCCTCAGGTTCTCGGTCTGGGTTCGGCCTAGTCCGTCGGCAGGTCGGGCCTGGTCAGGCCTGGACGTCTGCCAGCGGGTCCGCAGCCGGAGATCTCCTTCGTGCCCCCACGGCAGTAATCGCTCAGAAGTCCGTAGTCGCCAGCGATGTGGGAGTGCAGGCCTCAGGTTCTCGGTCTGGGTTCGGCCTAGTCCGTCGGCAGGTCGGGCCTGGTCAGGCCTGGACGTCTGCCAGCGGGTCCGCAGCAGGAGCTCTCCTTCGTGCCGGTGTCCGGAAGCCAAGAGGGAGCCACTCCCCCAGCCTTCTGCTTTTAAAGGCTCCCCACGTAACGTTTCACCTGACCCCCTTAACCAATTAAATGCGGAATTATCATATTTGCATGGAATAATTCTATTTGTCCATTACCCAAAACAAGGAAGTTTTAGCTCAAATCAGGACAATCTATCAGTGTTAAACTGGGAAGAGATTAATTGAGGTGGTTTGACTGATTTGCCTGGAGCCAGAAAGGACACTGGACAGGGCCAGATTGTGCCAGAGCATTGTCTGAGTGCAGGAAAGGCACCAAATGATTTTTCTTTCCTTCACTGGTTTGGCGCACAGTGACTCAGACTGCGTGTGTCTTTGTAGTCAAGCCAGATACTGAAATTGTTCTCTCTGACCATCCTTGCACAGACTGCAGGCGAAGAAGAGCAGGGGGGGACTCCTGGTTGCCCAGCATGAGTGATGGCTCCATAAGTGTAGTTCTCAGCAGTGGAGGTGGAGCTTCTGGGTGTTTTAAGGTAATGTATTACCCTAATTTATCAACTGCAGATACGACCAGTCTGAAATGAGAGATGTAAACATTGAATGGTCTTCAGTGAGTGAAACCTGGATGAAAAGGCTGTGTTCTTGCCCAAAATTTGCTACAGAATTTTATTCTCATTCTGATTTGCGCTGACCAACTCTCCTAGTTTTAAAAGCGTAAAAAATATACTTACAATTCAGTGGAAATAAGTACAGTAAAAGCAATGAGTCCTCTCAGTCAAAACCAGAGGTTGCGTTACAAAAGCTTTGTAAAATAATGAGTTTGCTTGGCTTAGACAGGCTGGACAACATACCCTGTGGGATTTTCCATCACTGTTTATTGCAAAGTGACATTTTCTTTTCTGATTTATCCAAGGTAGAGAACTCAGTGCAAGATGCTTGAAATCACAATAGCCGCTCTGGCCAACAAGGAAAATACTGCCTTAAATTCTCCTGTACGAGGTCCAGGTTGGGTCTGCATGAGCGTAATAGAAAGCAGAATCCAGCTCACTGCTCTTTTAAGACTCCGTTGGGTCTTGATGACTCCTGCACGCCTCCCAGCTCTAACGAGAGGCCTGTTGGTCTTGGTTACTGAGACAGCAGCGCATGGGAGCGTGACTGGAGCGTGGAAGGAGACTGGTCTGGAGGTAATACAGAGGATTTGTTGGGAGAGGGAGCGCGATAAACACCGTGGTGCTGTCTTTGATGACTGGAGACGGAGAGGAGAGAGCAGGTGTATATCTTTCTCCTGGCCTAGTGTTCGCTCTGTTCTCCTTATTAAGCTTACCTTCATTTGATTCTCCTATTGATAAAAACATTATAAATGGAAAATGTAATATAATTATAAAATAGTTATATTTATTATAAAATAAAATGGGAAAGGAGTGAAACATCTATCTAAGATGTTCAGCTCAGGACTTCCCTGTGTACATGGGTAAAACAAATTTTAACGTTACAGTGGCCCCAGGCTGAGGATTGATGCTCTTTATTTATTTGGCATGGCTCTTTAACACTTTCTTGGACTTTCACAATCCCTCAGCTAATATTGCTGGAAAACCTATTTGTGGAGAAACGTTGACTGTCATACTGAAGGATGCCTCATCTTTATTCCTTCTAATCTGTTGTTGTCTGGGTGACTTCCAGTGTATTACAGCTCCCATTGCTAGGCATTATACTTGGGGAAAACTGCTTGCTTTCTTTTTTTTAAAAAAAGTGGGGAAGAAAGAGAGGGGAAAAAAAGGGCTTGTGAGCCTATGGTGAACTTAATTAACATCGCTGGAGGGACAGCAATAAAGTACTTAACAGGGCTATAGTGAACCTTGCGAGACATGAACAAGTCAAAATATTATTGACGTATTCAATTATTTGCAGTTGTAGGGGTTTTGTTTTCTCTGACGACTCCTGAAAATAATAAAGCACTTAGAAGTTCCACTTTCACTTGGCTGACCTAGCGCTCTCGCAGCAACGCAGTGTGTTACCCCGGGAGGGAGCTGAGCCAGAGCCAGCGCAGGGCGAGGAGCGCTGAGAAAGCAGTACATGCAGTCCCTCAGGAGGGGAGCAGCTCACATTCATCTCCAGGGGCGCTTCCCGCCTGGCCTGTATTATTTATTTTACTATTATTAGCATTTCTGAGACACCAATCACTATGGTAACTGGATGCCCATAATAACGTTGCATTTATGTGATTCTTTTCTCCAACTGTTCTCTGTACTTTAGTTACTAATTACTTTCACCCCACGCGCATGGCCCCTTGCACGCTGCGTTAGTAAAATTGAGGACCTCTTACAGATGGAAAGACTGAGGTGCAGAGGGTTTAAGGGATGAGCCTTTATGGGTGTCCTCACTCATGGACCTGCCTCTCTACAATAAACCTGCATTTCAGCATCTTTCCCTGGCTTCCTTGAGGCACACCGCAATAGGGACTTAAAGCAACAACCGCCTGAGAGCTTTATCCTTCTCTTTAAATTGTACCCATTGCTTTCCTCCTGCTTGATGAGCCTTTGAGACCCGGTGCTGGGAGCCAGGGAAGGCTTTGGCTGAATGATCTTGAAGCAAATATTTCTCTCAGCTCTTCAAGAGTGCATTCTGCATCCAGCCTTGCATAGGCAGACGTAGGGCACTTTGTGACCACACAGCAAGTGTGGAGGAGGACTGTGGGAGCTTCTCAGGAGTCATACAGCTCAGCTGTGCCCCCTGTCAGCTCCAGAGATGCAGCCGGCCTTGGCCAAATGGTGTTCAGCATCAGGGATGTTCGCTGAGGGATGACCGCTATGGTACACAGGAGCCTGCCGGAAGTTAGCTGGGAATATCTCGGTGGAGAAATCCTGCACACAGCAAGATGGCAAGGCAGCAATCTCCCTGCATTTTGCTTCAGTTTTCAGCATCAGTCGAGGCTCTGTGGTTGCAGTCACCCACTGGCTCAACAGTGTCAGTTTTAATCCTTTTTAATACTTCTCTTTTTAAGACTATCTTAGCTCAGGGACCTCATGGAGGCTGAATGGCAGGAAGCCTGTAAGCTCTGGGGTTGTGGAGGGGAAAGACACGGTCTGCAGCAGTGCCACTATGCACATCACAGGAAGAATTATGGTTGATTTTCACATATATGTGTAACATCTGCGTGGCTAATAAAATTGGCGGAGTTTGTCATAATCAGCCTGTACTCTCCAGTGAGAGAATTATGTCTGAGCATTTGGAAATCTCATGCACAGGCAGTTACTGAGGGCATATGCTGTGAAGATTAAGTTGTTTCTGCGTGGCAATGCGGATATCCACGCTGAAACGCAGTGCCCACTGCTGTGCTGCAGCAGGGCTCTCA
>NW_010403473.1:3793-5010 GCF_000710305.1 Buceros rhinoceros silvestris
TAAATAGGACACAGGTATTGGCCAAAAACCATACATTTACGTGGGCACCCAGTAGAAGTGTATGTTTACATTCACACAGTTGCACTGGAGTAACGTATTTCCAGTGTGACCAAAATTAATCCCAGAATCGAGGCATTGAACAGCTCAATCCCCCAGTCCAGGTGGCAAAGGGAAAGCCCCCCTAAAGAACAGCATGAAAGACGCCTCTCTGATTTCCTACCAAACCCTCACCCACCGGCATGCCTGGCATCGCCTGTGCCCTGGGGTTGTCTCAGGCAGGTGTAAGACCTTGCAGCTCTCGTGGGCTGGCTCTGTTGGAGGGTGCTGTGCCTGCCTGGTGCTGGGCTGCCCAGTTACTTCCACCTGCTGCCTTGGTGCTTTCTGAAGTCCAACACCCAAAAACTACAAGGGGTGGAATGAACTGAACTTCAGGCCTGCTAGTCCTCCAAGGGGTGAAACGTGAGAAATAAGCACATTTTTTGAAGTTATGGCTTTATAGAAAACCGTACAGTAATGTTTAGTAATAACTAAACTAAATATATATATATTAAACTAAAAACTAAAGTTTAGTGGGCTGCTCGGTGGTGGTGTGCTGGGTTTTTTTGCTGTCGCGATGAAGAGTTGGTAAAATCTGTGTTCTGTTGCTGGATCAAATTTAATCAGCTGATAGCTGTCAGGTTCCCCGGGAAAAAAAATGGACAAATAATGCTGCAATGACAAATTCTGATCACATTCATTTTATAAGCAGAAATAGTTGAAATTTCATATGTGATGGATTGAAAAACAGTACTCAAGAGGAATTCATACATTCTGTATTTATTTACTGCATTTTGTTGGCTATGGGCTTAAACCAAATTGGTTTTGCATCCAAAATGTAATCTGAATGCCTGTGAACACAAGAAGGCAGATGAACACAAGTCATTTGGGCATCCAATTGCTTTGCATGTGCATGTAAACACTTCATTTTGAAATATTGGGGTGGGCAACATTTAGCAGTTTGTTAAAAATACAGACTTGGATTTTATGACTCGGTTTGCTAAAATCTGGAAAATGCGTATTTCTGACTGTCCCAGTTCTGTATGTCCTGCCTCTTCATAGCCCTCTCAGTGATGGGCTTAAAAAAAACCTCTTGGAGTGATATCTGACATATAAGTTCATAAAGCATCTAAACCAGGTGAACCTCTTCAGTAACTCCCCTGTCTTTCTGGGATGTATGT
>NW_010403473.1:5115-18560 GCF_000710305.1 Buceros rhinoceros silvestris
ATTCCTGCTCCACCTTTGAGAGAGTTTTGGGGCCTGACCCAAACCCCATAGATTTCTGAGGATTTGAGATCAAGCTCACACTGCCGTAAGAAGCAAGTGCTGAACTGTCATTTAAAAGTGAGTTCAAGTCTTTTATTGTTCTAGATCCAATGATAATAAAGACAAATGCACTGGGTTAATAGTGCTCCTACCTTGAAATTTAATTTAAAATCTCTTGTAATGTAATCACATTTGGGTGTGCCATTACCCAGATGGAGAGAAATTTGTTTTGTTGAGAAATTACTTTAGCATAAGAATGACTTGAGTTTATTAACAGGAAAAAAACATGACTCCCCTCCCCAACCACTCCCCATGCATTCCAAAAATAAGAAACTCATTTCAACATGGACATTACTGGTTAAAAAATAATTACACATAATGAAATGTCATATTTCACACATACTCCCTGCAAACCACGCTGCTTAGTCTTCCCCAAAACACTGCAGGGTGTAACCAGCTCTTTCTTCCTCCTTCATGAAAAGAATATTTCACAATGAAATTGTGCGATGACAAAAAAAAAAAATGATGCTGGAAAAGCATCGCTACTAAGAGAGACATAAGGAATTGCCACAGGCCACTGCATATAATCCCACACAATATTAAGTAGTCATTGTATCTCTTTCCAAGGCTTCATTCTTCTTCTGTGACCTACAGCCTCAATGAGAGATTTTACAGAAATAGAGCGCCTAGGAACAGCAAATTTGGGAACCATGTCATTTGACAAAAAATGTTTGGCTTAGAATGTTGTTTTTTTTTAATGTATCTTTCAACCGCTGTCATTAAAATTGTTAAATAATGTTAGAAACGTGTTTTGTCAATTACCTTGGGGACAAGTATAAAATATTGGGCTGTTAAATGCACGCCACAAAAAATAAAGCTGCACAGTGCAAATGCTGCGTGGCAAACTTTCCTAGATCGGCGTTTGCTGGGCTGGACCCATGTCAGCACACCTCAGCCTCCTTCTGGAGGGTTTCCACCACACGGACAACTCTAATTAGTTGTGATTAGATAGTCACAAATCAGGGGAATGCTTTCCATAAACTTTTGCATTTAAAAGCAGATTTCTGCCAAGGTTCTGATGCTGACAGTTGCACTCCAGGAGCACTTGCAAAGCGCAGATGCAATACCCGCTTGTGCACAATGTCTGCGACACACGTTGTGCACTGAGGCCTCTTTTCCAGCTAAGTTTGGGGTTATTTTGTCAAGTAGGGCTTTGGTGAGACTGATACTTATTTTGTTAAATATATTTAGCATGTGAAGACGTGTACATCATTCTGCATAAAACTGAATCACACAAATTAATTTTGTGCCTGGGAACAAGAATATTCAGCGTGAACATGAATGCTAACTCATTTCTAATTATGCATTCCTTAATACGGGCAATGCTGCATATCTCTGGAGACAGGTATTGTAGTTCTACAAGCTTAGCTTTGGATGGGCAGAATTATTTTATTCTTACAATATTCCTTTTTAAATAAATATAAAGAGATAAGCCTGTGATATTACTGAGAAAAGAGACTGCTACTGATTATCACAACTGCAGTAGACTGGGATAATGGTGCTGAGTTACAGTTCTTGTGGCTAGATTTTTGCAAATTCCAGGGATTTCTGAGGGTAGCAAGAGGGATACCAAAGAGGTTTTGGTTTTCTACACTCCTTAAAGCTCCACTCTGGGGTAAAATAGGTAGCAATGTTGGAAGAAATGAAAGGAACAAAGCAGCCAGGTGAGGAAACCACAGGAACAAAATAAAGACAGGGAAGGAAATTTGACAAACCATTTTTAATTCTTCTTCTTCAATGAAACGGTTGTGTAAGGTAAAAGAATGCTCATTCGAATAGTGAAATTGTAAAATCCCTCTCAGTTCCATGCCTCAACCTACTCCTGCCTATAATAAACAGCAGCCAATGGTAGCACTTATTAACCCTGGTAATCCTTTGTTTGAAAAAATTATTTTATAAAATCACACTCTGTTTTTTATTGCTGTGCTTTGCTGGATGTCTGGGAGAGGTTATACAGCCACCCATAACCCACTCCATCCTCAAATCCAGGCATACTTTAGAGTCAGAGCTTTGAAAACCAGCTAAATTTACATCCAGATTGTTCTGGAAATAAATCTGCTCATTTAGACGAGGTCTCATTTGAAATGGCTTAGCCCAGTAATTAATCATTTCGTTCTCTTTATATATTTGTGGGTATTTGAAAGAAGTTTGATTAGTTACCAGTGATTACACTTCCCAACACCCTGCAAAGGAAATAATAAAATAAAATCTGTCAGGCTTTTGGAAAGGATTGCTGGGTCTGAATTTGGGCTGAATTTAATAGCGACTTACTAACTGGCAATTATTCGTCTGCCTTTAACAGGAACTCCATAATGAAAGAGGTTATCATCCAGGAGTTATACTCAGTTTGTTTTTAAATGCTGGGATGGGAAGATACTATGCTATGAACAAAGCAGTGATGGCATTGAAGTTTCTCCCCCTGCACAAGGAGAGCAGTGGGGCTGTTTTCAGATCGCAAGAGCGCCGGTACCCACCGACCCACCCTCTGCCTGGCCCAGCGGGATGCCCAGCCTCCTCCTGCTCAGGCATTTGGGCTGGGTCAACAAATGCAAGGAAACAGGTAAGATTCCAGTTGCTGATCTCTGTTTTTAAAGGCATTAAATTATTTTAAGGAGTCCTGAGATTCAGGTCCGAAGATTTGCCTAATCCCAAGATTTTTTGCTCGTAAGGATCTACAGAGGGGAAAAGATCGTGTCAGTCTGAGTAGATATTACACATCTAACACTGCCCATCATTTCTTATCTATATTGCGGCCACAGCGGATGAATGTCAGAGTTCAACTTACCCATGCTGTTTAACCTGGTACTATTATCACAGTGACCTTAACCAGCTAGGCAGCTCACAGAGTAGGCACTAAACAGAGCATGAGATGAATTTAATGGATTACTAGGGAGTATGTTATTGCAAGGAGAAGCACCTGTGGAGCAACATATTTACCTCAGTTCCACTGAATGAGCATGTTGAAAGTGAATTGGCACAGCCTTCTGCTTTATGAAAGGAAGTATTTTGTCATTCTTCATGCTTTCATTAAGAGGATTTAAGGCAGAGGATGCTGAAATGGCTCTGTGTTGGCACCAAAAAAAATTACAGATTAATAGTGAAGCTTGAAAATAGTAAAGCATCTGATTTTTGCTTTTTCATCAACAAGCCTAATAAACCAGGATGAAACTATTAACATACAAATAGGCAACCTTCTGATTAAAACAGCAGCAGCCAGCCCAGCCTGAAAAAGACCTCTTCACGGAGAAAGCAATTATGATGGCAAATGTTGTCCGATTCACTTCCATTTGCAACAAACCCAGAAAATCAAAATGTAACCAATCATAATTTTTCAGAAAACATTGATGTTATTTAAAAACTAAGATGCTTTTTATTTTCATGATCGTGATTGGCATTTTAGAAGCCCCCAAATCTACTGTAAGGTTTTACTCCTTTGAATTTCTAGCGTAGACATATATTATAAATAAGGAAAAGCAAGCCCTAAGGTTAAAGTATTGGTAACCTCTCCAGAGTGAACACACAAATTACCCTAGATTATACTACTGTCGTATGCTTACTTTCCTTTCCTGCATCTCCCCCAAGACGATCTTCTGTGGGAAGAATACACTTGCTGACTTCACCATCATTTAACAATCTACCTCCCGATGATGATGATAATCTAGAGGAAAGAAATTTCCTGATTTTAAAGACAAGCCACGATATGACAGCTGATATTACTAAGCTGGTTTAGCTTTTGGATAAAAGAAATTTTGTTTTGTCATGAAATGAATCACTGGCACAGGAGAGATTTTCCTTGTGACAAAGCAAACCCAGTTTCCTGTTTACATGGACCAAGCGTCCCTTGCACAAACCATCCCAAAAGCCTGTCCAGAAGCATGTTTGCGTCTCTGAGCAGAGAATAGTGCTACGCTGCCTAATTGCAACTTGTGCAAGTGGAGCACAAGAGGTACCAAGCCCTACTGGATTTCCTCTTGCCCCAAGTCAGAAAGGGTGTAAATACCTGCCTGAACCCCTTCTCATTCAGGAAGGTGCAGAGGCTCATCTGTAATTTAAAGCATGTGTTTAAGTCCAGTAGATTTCCAAGGTGAACATATGTGTAAGGTGAGACATATTTTTCCCATGTCTTGAGCCTCTATACACCCTACTCCTTCTGGAGGAAGGAATTAAGATGCCTCTTTCTGGTTGGAGGTAGGAATGCCTATAGAATTATCTGAAGGAATCCACTTCGTTTCATCTGAGAGAAGCATTTCTCTTGCATGTTTTAAAAAGAAGACATAACATGGTAATTCTTAAACGTTGACACTTTTTGGTGTCTGTCCTAATTTTTATATTGAAGCAAGTATGCATTAACATATCATAAATCAGTGAGCTCACCATCCAGTTTGTCTTTCATTTCATAAAACTTATTTTAAATATTCCTTTCTAGCAGGATATAAAACTGATAATATCCCACTTATTTAGGTGGTCTAAAACCTGATCGTTGTGTATTAGAATGAATGCAGGGTTGGAGCATGGTAGAACACGATTTCTGCATCATGCAGAGTTAAAAACCTAATTAGACAGCTAAAGTAGCCTCCAAATGTGCAGACGCTCTTTTGCGCTCCAAAATAGTTGCATCAGCTGTCAATCAAGTGGACGCATGATGCAGACAGGCAACTGAGGGTTTTCATTTGTGAGTAATATTAATTGTGGGTGTAAAATGAAAGATATAAGTGATGAAGGTACCACTCAGTACTTGGGTGAAACACCTTCTAAAGTTAACTCCAAATGGGGAGTTACAAACAGGACACTTTTATAAGGAAATAAAATTTCAGCTCTGCACTGACCGTTGTATGTTCTTGACAAAACATATGCAAGTGCCCGTTGATTATTGTTCTCCTTGATCTTGGTTTTCAAGCGCTGTGTTCTGACTCACTGTTCATTAGTCTGGAGAAATTGGGCTGGGAGCGTAGCATTCAGACCTCAGTACAATATGCAAGGCAAATAAATTATGCAATTATCTGATACAGAGTCACAGAGTAGCATCATATGGAAACAAATGGTGCCAAATCAAGACCACATGTTTTTAAGAGGATTATGAACTTAAGTGATATGCAGCTAAATGTCATCTATTCGCAAAGAATTGAGGAATTTGGAAAAAATCCTTTTGAAGATTCTAGTGAATATAGTAATTGTAAAAACAGTTGCCAGGGTTTTTCCAAGGTCAGTGTCAAGAAGTCTGAAAGTCAGACAGAAATGACTCTGCTCTGATAATCCTTTCTGAACGGTATTCCTGATTGCCCTTCACTAGGGTCTGATCATTTCCCCATGGAAGACTGGACAACTGAACCAGTGATTTCAAGCAGTGATTGACCCCACAGGCTTTCAGATGTATTTTATAAATTGTGTCAAAATGGACCACTCTTTATTTACAGATCTAAAATCTCAGAGGTGCTTTCTGCCTTTTTATTTTAATAAATAGTGTTTTTATGGTGTTTTAATGCCCTGTGTTTGCAGTGCCTTGACGAAAGACCTTTATATGCACCCTATCTAGATGCTGAACAGAGCTCTTCACCTCACGTCTGTCACCGAGGTCTACATGCGGTTGCTAAGCCACCACTATCACATAAAAGGGTGGAGACAGGGTAGCAGTTTTCTCTGGAAAAGAGACAGATGATCATGCCAAGTCGCATAGAAGTATTGGCAATAGCTTTCTTGGGGAGAGACTGAAACAGCTTTCGACAGGAGCCAACACCCATTTTCAGATGAAAAACGTTCATCCCACCATCTAACTCCTTAGTCTCTTCTCCAGCAGACACTTCTCTGGGAAAACACCCACTGCTGCGTGTCTGAGGCCAGTGGAGATCCTGTGACTTGCTCTGCGGTTCCTAAATCTGCAGTACCCGCCCTGCCTGTGCTCATCCTCTCTTTTGGTATATTTTTGCCTGCGTAAAATACTATGAACAGCCAGCTGGCTACATTTAAACGTAAGAATGGGAATGAAACAGGTTTCTCCCTGTTCGTTGTCTTATTCCTAGAGACTTTATGGTGGTATTTTGTCTTGTTTGTCCCACTGTCAATCCAGTCTTCACTTTATATCCTGTGGCAGTTTGTGGTTTAGAGTGTCCCGTCTTCAGGCAGGAGCAGTCTAATGGAGCTCATATCTCGTCAGATTGATGGGAGGGGTGAGAGGGAGCCCACGGTCAGTACGTGCACTGCTGGTTCAGGCGAAATGGACTCTGCATACCCAAATGATGTCATTTTGGCTAAATTCAGGCCCAAAGGAATTGCTATTTTCTTACGTTTTTCTCTTGCGTGTGTATTTTTAGACTTGCTCTAGCTTAGAGCATGCCCCATTCTCTGAACGGTTTGGGTTTTGGTGGGGACATGGTCATGTAAACCTGTTTATTCAGTTTAACTCTGTCAGCTGCATTCAAAGCAATTTGGACAGGTCTGCTATAGAGACTTGGAACACGTAGCCAAGAGGAGGCAATTGCCAAATCATCTGAAATCTCATTGACAGATACAACCAAGTAAATAGTCGATTTTGAAAGCTTCTGTGTAGAAGACACTAAAGTTAGTGTCATTAAAATACATTTTTAAGAGTGTAAAAGGATGAGAAAGTATTTCCAAATAGACATTTCTAAATAGATGTTACAGGATTGCCAGAAATTTTTGGAAGTTGAGGAGATAGCAGTATCTCCCATTTAGATAACTGCGCAGGAAACAAGCGCTGCGAGCTGTGGAAAGCCCGTGGAGCACAGGGATGGGGATCAGAAGCCAGAGGTACGGGAAGGGCACTTCGTGGGCTTTATTGTGTCCGCAGACCCTGCATCCTATTTTCTACACTAAAGGAACACACCGTGTTGATTTTCTGCAATAAGCAGGATATTGTTTAGGTCCTTTTCCAACAAAGTATTATCAAGGGTTTTTTTGTTTGTTTGTTTTGCTTTTAATTGAGGGCAGCAGGAAAGTTCAGAGCACCATATGCAGATGTTACAGGCACACGAAAGTACAAGATAAGGTGTTTCCTACCACAGGAAGGCTATTTTAACAGTTGGGTTTTAAACTGATATTTACAAAGGAAGGAAAGTCAAAGGCAACGATAATTAATGTCATCACTATGGTCCAGGTTTTCAAAGAAACTTAATGGCATTAGGGACTCAGATGCTTCAGCTTTGCAGAAGACTAGTGCAAGATTAGGCAGCATTTGAAAGACAACGAGCACTAAAATCTAGGGGATTTTTTCATTCTTTTATATAAGGAATCTATGTTCACTTCGAGATACGGACTGAAGATGGAAAAGAGTGTTACAAAAGGGAGGGTAAATTTGTAGGCCTCACCGTCTTCTCTCATTAATGGTTCTCAGCAGATCATGCTGAGCTTTGTGACTTTTTATTTATCATTAAAACAATTTTTACTATTTGCTGAATGGTTAAAATTTCTTTTCCTGATAATTTGGGGAGGTAGCTGTTTATCATATGAAATGATAAACAAAAGCAGCAAAAGTCTTTTCAAATGGGTTAGCTTGCAGCCCTCTAGAGCTATGCTTCATGAGTTTATCTGCATCGTCAGTAGAATCTAATTTAATTCATGGTAGGGAGCACATGTTAATGACTTCAGAGGGTGGTTAAAGGTAGTGCACACCTCCCTTCTTACTCAGTGGTTCTGATCTACAAGCAGGTCAATAGATCAAAACCACATGCTATCTTGTGGGTGGTAAGGACCCTGTGTGAACTGAATTCATGGGGGCTGTGTTATTCTCCGTAGATACTTCTATACATCACAAAAACTACTGGTAGGTTTGCTACCACATTGAACAGTCCAAAGGTTGAATTAGGTGCAGAAATTAGCTATATTCTTACCCAGCAGAATGAGGAGCTGCTGGCCAGTGGGAGAGGAAGGGCAGGAGCTCTGTTGTCAGCTGAACAGCATTTATGCTTTCCCAGCTTCCTCCTTTGCAGGCTTGTTCTGGCTTCCACAACTCTCTAGCCTTCACAGGCTTGAAAAACTGTATAACGGAAGCAGAAGAAAAGGTATTTCAAGGAATGAAATTAAGAATTGTAAAGATCTCTGAATAACTAGTGTTTTCAAACTGGGTTAAAGCAGACTTAGAGTAATCTGACATGATGTAATCCTAGTGAAGTTGCAGGAAAGCAGAAATTAAGTATTTATTTAGGGTATTACAGTGTCTAGTATAAGATATTGTTAAGTACTGTCAGTAACTCATTATATATTTATTTAAAAAAATAAGAACTTAAAGGAAAAAAGAAATTTCAGATTAGAATGCGGTTGCTGTACATGCATTATACATGCTTCTCCTTCTGTTCCACTAATGGATCCTGACTGCCAGAACAGCAAAACGAACCATTGAAATTAGCGGAACTAAAACCCAGGTCTATTAAAAATTTTCATTTGCCTCCAGTGTAGAGTTTCAGACAGATCCTTGATTTCTGTGAAGCTTTTCCAAAGTATCACAGCTCTGCTGTAAAATGAGTGTTCTGTCAAAGGGAACGAGCCTGGTTGTAGAAGCCAGTGAATCTTCTGCTTCCTAATGGCCAGGCAGCAAAGACATGACAAAGAAAGGGTGAAGCATCTGTACTGGTGTATCATTAATGCTGGTGGCGGGTTGAGGAAGTGCTGGGGGAAGAAATGTCAATAGCAGAAGAGGCTGGGATGAATGCAGCGGTAGTCATCAGCATGGAAATGCCAGCTTCACTATACTGAGTTCTAAAAAGAAGTAAATCAGGCAGATATACTGTACCAAAAGCTGAACCAGAGGCACACGCCATCCATTAGGCATCCATTCACTATCAAGCCGGAGAATCTGAAGTGCAGTTCCCCAATCTTATCAGAGGCACATCGTAAGTCACTGCTGGAAAATAATACCTCTTACCTTTCAGTCCTTGGTGATCTCCCACTGCTGGAAGAGTCGCTAATCCCAAGATTTTCACATTCTGAGCTACAGTCAGACCTGGAATATTGCAGTTGGAAACTTATTTTGGGGTTCTCAAACAAATAAAACATGCAATGGACTTTATTGGCTTACACCAGTTACCCTCTTATGGGTTAAAAATACCAATGAAAATAATGTTAAAATAAATTGCAGAATTGTCAACAATCAAATCTTCAGCACAGAACACTTATCAAGAAACCCTCCAGTATTAAGTTTTACTTCATTTTTCATGCTGCCCAAACATGCTCTGCTTTTGCCAAAGTAATGGAAGTCTGAGCCTTTGCTGGGAATTTCCATACTTCTGTGGCTTTAAGTTATATCCTTCAATTTTTAAATTTTTTTTTCTTTTTTGGTAAGGGGAAGTTTTAGTGCCTGGAAAATTTGAGACACTCAAGGAACCCAAAAAAATGTATACGTAGGAGCGGGTTTGGTTTTCTTCTGAATCCTGGTCAAACTCTGGAAATCAGAACCAAACCTCAGAACCAACAATTCCTTCATGATTTTTCAATATTTCTGCTAATGCCGAGTTCCAAGGTCTGGTTTACATTGGGAAACCTTGACTCCTGGCTCCAAAGGGTTCAATTAGTCAAAATGGTTGGCAGATGGAAAAAATAATTAAGTTCCATCCAGTGTTTTGTACAGTAAAAATAGACTCAAGACACAATGGCCTTACCTTGAACTTTGCAGGCCAACGTCACAAAATGATAAAGACGGAGTCAGCTTTTAAAACCTGGGTTATCTACCAGCACACATACAGAGCGTCAAACTGGGCTGCAGTGGGGAGCGGCACCAGAATCTAGCAGGCTGAGCGCGTGATTATTAATGTAATGATTTTTAGCCCAGATTGAAGAAGCCAATTCTGGCAGTGAGAAATAACTTGACGTGTATATTATGAGATTACCAAAACCTCACAGTAGTAGTAATAGCAATAATCATCTGCTATTGGAAGAGATGCTGAAATCTGTGGAAATTTAAAATGTTGTTCTTAGAAATCTTTCTCCTAAATGCTTTTGTCTTTCCTGAAAGTGACAGAAAACCATCAGGTAACACTTTTGACGAATTGCTTTTATTTTGTGCTTAAATGCATAGTTAGATGCTCAACTTGAAGAACTTGAGTTTGGAAATACAATTAGGTAGCAAAAACATAGCCTGTGCCCTAAATTTGACATCAAAATTATTTTTATTCCAACTATCCAATGAAATAAGTGGGGCAAGGAATTGTACCTGACACTACACAACTGATTATTCTGAACAATGAATATATTCTCAAAAAGGAAGAGGCATTTAGGGAGAACTTGCAAATTGGGAAGTGCAATTTATTACACAAATGATTTATTATAAAATAAATTCTAGTGAAGTTTTCATGGCCGAACTGATGTTTTGCATAATAAACAATGTAATACAGACAATAAAAAGTGGACAAATTCTCCACCGTTGTCAGTGACAGCACTTGGCAGTACAGGACACATGGGATTAAGAGATTTATCTCTAAGTATAGAATGAAATTCCCAGCTGGTGGGAATTACTAGGGCACAACTGAGGTTCTAGATTTGTAATATTCATTAATTTTTCCAGAAAGCACAAGAGCTCCACATATCCACGCTTGTACATCTACGGTTTTCATCTGCTCTTGGCTGTCACTCAGTATTGGATGCAACTGGATGCTTAACATCTAAAGAGATGGAGAAATAAATTGCGTTGCTCTCGGTGCAAGTCTGATCAAGCTCTGAAGGTGAGGTAAGTCTGCTTCCTATTGCTCACCTCCTTCCTTTTGTTCTCCCTACTGGGTTCAGTTGCCATCTCTTTCACCATCTCTTTTCCTCTCCTGTATTCCCCCCTCTGAGGCTACGTTGCCCCACTGGGACGGTAGCCCCCGTTGCCACCACACATTTCTGTGTGGCAGCAGGGCTTTGCTCTGTGTTTGAGCAGCGTTGCTGACCCAGGGTGAGGACAGGCGTACGTGGGGTGGCTCCCGACATGATATCATGAAGTGTTTTGGCAGCGCTCGTGCGGTTGAACCACGTGACTGGTGCCGCAATGCCAGCATTTTAAAGAGTGATGTTCACATGTTTGTGATTGCTCTGATGGTTTGGACTCCTCTGAGTGTACAGCAGATGGCCCCCACCTTTATCTTCAGGGAACGTCTCATGTTTATTTGTGGTGGTAGTCCAGAAAAGCCACTGAATCTATCCCAAATCGTGTGGTATTTAGAGGGATAAAGATGTTCAGCTAAGCCTGGGAGTCATTAGGTGGCTGCCTTGGAGCCAAGGCTGTTTGGACAGGGCTCAGTTTCATAGCTGGCAGAAGAAGGAGAATCTTTTTCTCCTTCAACTGCTGAGACTGTCAGCAGCAAGCACTGAACCACCTCACAGTTCTTGGGAGTTTGTGGGATGGTGGAGTGAATGTCCTGTTCAGTCAACACGGAAGACATCTTTTTGGGGGGTGTGTGTGAGGGGTGTCTTTAAAGTTGGAGCCTGCTCTCTCTTGTTTCATGGTTCAGGTCAGATCATTGGATGTGTCTGACAATCGCTTGGTGGATCCTGGTATGTAAAGTAGGAGGTGGCAAAGGTGGAGGGTCTCAAGAGGCGGAATTTTTCCTTTGACTCATAATAAAATAAAATAAACTCACTCCACCTGAAACTCCCAAGTGAACTGTCAGAGCCCTGATTTCTCCAGTCTCTCAAGGGCCAAGCTCCTGAGTTCAGCCTGTCCCAGAGCACATGCTTCTGACTTGACACAGCTGTCCTAGAGGCCAGGAAAAATCACTGTATACCATTGTGTGAAACCCACTGAGAATTAGGGGAAGGGATGTGCTAATGAGTTCCATGTGAATGTGCTGCAGCAGACCAGTCCTACAAAGAACAGAAATAATTTGGTAGAAAACCTGCCTGGTTTGCTTTCCGCCCTGGACTGATCACTGAGCAGGCTGTTACTCAGGCTAATTCTTGAGATGCCGCTAACATCACCGGGGTGGTGTGAGGTGTGGTACCCTGCCCTGCGATGGCAGAGCTGGTGCTGCACAGATCAGAACAGGCAGCACGTCTTGATGTCTACTGCAACTCATAAGGTGAAGGCTTTGATGTATGTCCAGAATCTGGCCACTATGATGTAAGATGCATTGCAAAACCTGCTTTTCAGGGAGCACATCCATAACCATGGGATCTTTGCAAACAAAATCTCATCCATCAGGAAGCCTCTGTATCAGTGATTGATCCTTGGGAGTTCCTGAAGAGAAGTTCCTTGTCCTAGATTTGATGCTAGTATCCTTCACCTCTGGAGAAGCCCAAGCCTGTCTCATGCTGTTACATGACTAACCAAAGTAAAGGCTTTGAGTTGTGATTCCAGCTCAAAAGCCCTTTAGTTCCAGCATCAGTGCTTCCGTAGAAAATGCTAAAATGCCTTTTTGTGTGATGTTTTGTAATTGAATTTAGTTGTAGTACCTCACTTATGAAATACACTGCACTGAAAGCTTCTAGGTTTCACTAATGGAGCAGCTGTGCCAGCTGGCTGAGAAAAACTCTTGTGATAATTTTCCTACTTTTTCTACTTTTCTTATAGTGAGTTTAACTCACTATCCTCAAGTTTATTTCTTTTCACTAGCCTAGCTCCAGCTCTTCTCCTTGGCAGTGCTGCTGGTTGCTGTCGTGTACCCATGCACCTGCATGCATACACACAGGCTCAGGCAGATGCTTGTTACATGACTTGATGGTTCACCCCTCTCCCTTGCTAATTGTAAGGGGAAAAAAGGGGGGGGGGATGGGGAAGGAAGAGTGAAAATAAAAGTGTTACACAGAGAAATGAGGCAAAAATAGAAATCCAAGGACATGGTGTTTGTAAAGGGTGCCCAGAAATTTCCTTCTGGAGTCTTGAGTCTCTTTTAATCATCTCTCATACTTTGCTTCACTGCTCTCCTTTCAGCTGTTCAGGCCAGGTTGCCTGGTAGACTTTTACTGCCAAATGCTATTACAACCAAGCTGCTCTGATCTTTAGCCAAATCTTAGGAAAGAAGTGGGTGTGCTGAAGCATTTGTGAGCCAGTGAGGGAACTCTTTACCATGGCTGGAATGGCAAACGTGATCGTACAGATGAGAGCTGCTGGAGTAGGGCTACAATGCTACCTTGGGGTCTGATTTCAGCTGCTACGTGCAGAAAGGAGCAGCCCTGAACATCAAGAACATACAACAGTTTCACTTACAACCACCCAGATATTAGCACGCAATATGGACAACGTGAACAACATCTTTTAAGGTATTGGGTACCTGAGACAACCATCTGGTTTGCTGACGTGTCCCTGAGCTGTGCTGACTAAGTGCAGATCCCCAGTAGGAATAACTGAGACTGCACTGAAACTCGTGCCCACGCCGTCCTGGAATCATCATGCAGACAGAAGGGCTCCTGTTGGGCTATCAGGT
>NW_010403473.1:18683-20049 GCF_000710305.1 Buceros rhinoceros silvestris
AGGTGGGCTTCATAGCTGTGCCTGGCCAGATTTGAGGAAGGGCAGCTGGAAACTTGTGGCTGGAGAGTTAGGAGAGGCACAGCTGGGAACACAGAGGTTTTACAAGTTCATTCTGCTACAGGACATTAGAGAAATACTGACATACCAGTTAAACATACTAATTTCTGCAAGACCTTGATCCGTTAGAATTATTAAAAGTAATCTGAGCAAAAGATCAAAAAAATTCCAAACATGCTATCCAGAAATGCAATGAGCTTGCTGGTTCCCAATCTTACACTGACTCTGTGCCGTACATCTGTAGTAAGTGTGCCTCTATTTACTTAGCAGATGCGCTGGAGTCATGTAGAGTTCAAATTTACTGTACCCATCAAGATGCAAATCCCAAATTTCGTTTAGCATTGTCCTGTTGGTAAGGATGTTACACGCAGGTCGGGATTCTGTTTTCCCCCAAGCCCTTTAAATGTGTTTATTCATTTTGTTTATTTTCATTTCCCAGTTTCCACATGTCGCTCAGTCAGATTTTCTGTTAGCAAGACTGAGAGACGAATAACATATGTTACCCCACAACTGACCTTGAAGGGGAACTGAAGAAACCATCTTCCCTAGGGCTGAGATGTAATTCAGACGTGAGCTTGCTCCGCAGAGGTCCTTTTCTGAAAAGACTCTGCCAACTGTGTTGCAAGCCCTGGAAACATTTCTGCCTGCATCGATAGTAAAGCGTGGAGTGTGTACCAGGGGGATGGTGAGGATTTAGCCTTCTGTGCCATCCCTCCCCTGGCTCTCATGAGCAAAGCAAATAAATTCTTTGTGTCTTAGAAGAATCAGATAATTCAGCCAACTCAAGTCGTTTCCTTGCAGTCCTGGCTTTTCACCTGGGGGAGTAGGTTAGCTGATCCTGCTCAGGTTAAAATGACTGAAAATCAATGTGGTTTGACAGCTGCGGGAAGAAAAAAAAAAGCGGATGTGCAAACTGTTGAGCAACAGAGGCCCTTCAAGCAGATACAAAATGAGGCACAAAAAGAAACTGTTGTCTATGATCTTCTTACAGGCTCTTGATTCATGGCAGTCTGGTCAGTCCCAGCCCCATCTCATAGGGTTGGTCTGCCTCTTCCACAACACTTTCTGCTTCCTTGCACACCCTGCTCAGGAAGACAAGACACAGGCAAGTTGTACACCGCTCCCCTTTCTTTGTGTGGCTGAGCCAGGCATGTCAGACAGAGGATGGGTACGTCCTTGTTGCCGTAGCCTGATGTTGCAGTTTGATTTGGTGATACCTCCTGCTCCACTGCTCAGCACAGCTTGTGTTTGAAACAGCAAAATGTGGAAGCTTTCATCCATGGTGTCCAGCTCCTAAGGACATGGCGGG
>NW_010403474.1:0-674 GCF_000710305.1 Buceros rhinoceros silvestris
TTTGGAAGCAGACAACAGGAACCCAGCTAGGCAGGCATTTCTGCTGGTCTACAGGTGGTTTCTCACCGTGACAAAGTACCTTTGCTCCTGGGACAAGAGGCAGCACAAGGACATCATCCTCGGGTCTGGGTGTCCCAGAGCTGTGCCGGGACCAGACCAGCATGTCAGGCTCTAGGGATAAAGCCAGCAGACACTGACCCCTGGCCCCAAGGAGAGAGCCCCAGGTCTTCGGTGCTGTCACCTTAGTCTTGATCCCCAGTTATTACAAGCAGGTTCCTTGCTAAGCTCCGGCTGCCAGGGATGGGCTGGAGAATGACACTGTGCAGGGACGTATCCAAACTTCGCTTAGGCTGGGCACTGGCACCTCGCAGCAGCTAAGCGCCAATAACAACATCGCCTCTGCCGCCTCTCAGAAACCTGAAAGCTTGACGTGTGCTGCAAGGGAAAAAAAACCCCACCCAGGCCAGGGGCTGGAGAGGAGGGTTTGAAGCTGATCGCGGCTGAAGGCTTGTGGGGAGCATCCCAGGAGGCTCCCGCTGTGCCAGGCCAGGTGGACGTGCCCACAGGCATACCTATCTAGGGCGATCAGGGCTTCGGCCTGTCTGCTGTGTGTCCTCTGAAGGTCGTCAGGGCTGTCCCTGTCCTCGGGCCCTCTCCCGGCTGGGGCATGGCTG
>NW_010403474.1:1134-2738 GCF_000710305.1 Buceros rhinoceros silvestris
CTGTTGGCAGCATCAGAAAAAGCAACCCAGCCACTCTGTACCACGTAACCTCTGGCACTCGTGAGATGGGGTCTTATCCAGGTGTTCCCTTCAACACTTGTTAGATGCCAACCAGCCCGGGCACAGCAGCACCCTGCCCAGGGCACAGGAGGGTACGGATGCCCAAAGGGAGGGGTTGGTGCCCCCGTGGCCATCACAGGAGCTGTGCAGCCAAGACCCACCTTCACATCGTGGTTTATCACACCTGGGCTACCTTTCTTCTGCAGCAGAGACCAGCTAACACTGGTCCAACAACACTGTCAGCACGAGCCCTCTCCACCTGTGCCAGCATGAAGCCTTGAAGCCAAAGGAAATCTTTTCCAGGGGTCCTGAGAGGGGCCAGCGCTCTCAGCTGGGGCACTGCCTGCACTGTCTCTGATGTGGAAGGACGATTTTCTGGCCACAAAACCCCACAAGCACTGCCATCACCTCTACACTGGGCACCTACATCTCCATCAGTGGCCCCGACCCTTGGCAACAGGATGGCTCCTCTTCCTGCCCTTTGATCCCCCTCGCTGCTGACAGCTTCCCCGAGGATGTTTCGTTGGTGGTGTCACCCTTGACCATTAGCTCTTCACGCATGACTGTAACGTGACATCTCTGATGCGGTGCCGCCAGCAGCTGGCAACTTCAGGGAGCAATTAAAACCCAGTGAGTCACTACAGGCAAGAGCATCTTTGGCCGCCCATCCCCACCACCCTCCCAGCCCCACACTGCCCTCAGTCCCCAGACTGCCCCAAAGCGCCTTTTCCTCACCTCTTAGGTCAAGGCAGCCTGAGGGAAGGGCTGTAGGATGAGCGAGGTGGATTCAGTGGGTCAGGAGCCATGTCCATCACCTCAGAAGGTGACCTATCCATCAACAACTTAGGGACATGCTGGCTCTGTCTAGGGGAGCATCCCATCCTGGTGGGCTTGATCCAGATCTTCCCTGCTCCTGCTCACGTGCCATCATGGTTTTAAGAGCAGGGAGGCGACGGCAGTGGGTTTTCTATGCGATTAGCTTGCTGAGATGAACGTTAATTAGTTTTCAATTTCCATAAAGTACCCCACTGACAGAAAGATTAGTTAAACCTGCTCATGGCTGCAGAGGATCACATGGAAATTGGGAAGGGGTGGAGGAGGGGTGAGGGAACAGGTAATGACGGAAAGGATGGAAATGGGAGTCCAAAATGGATCGCTGAGCCTTGCTGGTACAGGGAGTGGGTGTGGTAACTTGCTGTGATACGGGACACCCAACCTCTGCCACTGGGGGTCATTTTAGACACTGCCTCTACATAGAGGATGCAAAAATGGCGCTTTATTGTGTAATGACACAGGGCTATACAGTTCCTTAAGAAGCCTCTCCCATCGTGGGCGGTTACTGCCTTACTGTCACAGCACGTAATCTTCCGACCGCCCACACTGCCCCCAAGTGTTCCGCGGTAGAGATATGTGATGAGAGGAGGGGGAAAATAAAATCCAGGGGTATTTCTGGGGCCAGATCGCAAAGCAAAGTTGTGTTGCTCTGCCAGGTCTCTGCTGACACCATCCCGCACCTCCTCCCCCCTTGTCCCCTGAGCGAGGAG
>NW_010403474.1:3405-4005 GCF_000710305.1 Buceros rhinoceros silvestris
GTTACTGCCTTACTGTCACAGCACGTAATCTTCCGACCGCCCACACTGCCCCCAAGTGTTCCGCAACATCTCCCCCTCCCCATGATTAGTTAAAAGCATATAAGCCATGTGACTATGTTTTGTGATCACTTCCGTTAACATATTACAAATAAGGTGACCTGTTATTAGAATACTAACAAACACTACAAACAATACTGTTAACAACAATAAATCCAAAGCCTGAACATGCGTACGTAAGATTGCTATTGTTTCACCAAAACGGCTGTCTACAGTTTTTGGTGTAAAGCTCTAGTTGCATTTGCTAATTGCAGCGTGTGACAAGATACGTTAATGAAGTCCTCCCGCTGATCAAGAACAGCTGAACCAGGAAGAAAAACATAGAGATCTTTGTCCAGGAATGGAACCATGACGTAATCAGTAGATGCTTCGGCAGTCATGGACAGTAAATAGACACAGGACTCTGTCAGGTCGTGCCGACGGACCCACAGCTTCCAGTAGTTATCGGAACACCCCACTGGCAGGAAGCTCACCAACAGGACCTGCCAAAATCAGATCTCCTGAGCCACCCCTTCTTTGTGTGTCGCAGATCGAGCAGGCCTA
>NW_010403475.1:0-16040 GCF_000710305.1 Buceros rhinoceros silvestris
GAAGCCAAGCCATGATGATGAGAAAAAAAGTTAATAAAAAAGTTATACTTTTTTCTAATTGTCCAAAAGCCGTAGTGCACCACAAAGTTGGGAGGTTAGGAATAGGGGTTTGGTTTTCTTTTCAGAACTGGCAGCAAAGTGGGGGTCATCATGTGGAGTCAAGTGCTTTACTGCAGAACACCCTGGAAGTAGTCAGGCCCAAAAGCCAGTCTCCGAGGAGCACAGCAGCTAGGGATTTGAGAACAGCTATCTGTAATTGTCCAAAAGCCGTAGTGCACCACAAAGTTGGGAGGTTAGGAATAGGGGTTTGGTTTTCTTTTCAGAACTGGCAGCAAAGTGGGGGTCATGTGGAGTGAAGTGCTTTACTGCAGAACACCCTGGAAGTAGTCAGGCCCAAAAGCCAGTCTCCGAGGAGCACAGCAGCTAGGGATTTGAGAACAGCTATCTGAATGAACAACATTTTCTGAGAAAATAAAGGGAATCTTTTAATTTATTTTTTGCAATGGGAAGAAAATGAGATTTCCAATGCCAAGTCACTCTTGATCGTTATTTCCATTCATGATTTACTTCAAAAGCTTAGTTTCAGCTCCTTCTACTGAGAAATCAGGATGATAACAGTGCTGTCTTCCTAACAAGACACATTTCTCATTGGATAAACTAACAATTATTGTGTCCTTTACAAGGCCTGGGAGAGTTTAAAAATATTGTTCTTACTGTGATCAAGGTACATAGGCCTTGCTATGAAAACACTCAATGTCCAATCCAAATTTAAACTATGTAACTACCAAATCTTTGCTGAGATCTAGCATAGATTCACATGAATGTGAACATAAATTCTAACTGCTCAGTGCATTGCAACAGCATTTAGATGATTTCAGTGTTACAAGATGCTTCCAAGTACTGAGACGTTAAGGAAATATTATGTTCTTCAAATCACCTTGACATTCAGTACTGATGTATAATCCTGAAATTCCCATATATTTTAGTATTACTTCTTTTCTTTACAAAACCCGAAGTGTTGACCACTTGAAATTCATACCACCTCAGGAGATTTCTAGTGCAGCCTTGAAGCAGAGTCACATCTGAGCCCAGATCGGGTTGCTCAGTGCTCTTCCAGGTGGGTCTTGAGAACCTCCAGGGAAAGAGAATGAACAGACTCTCTGGGCAGCCAGTCCCTTCCCAGAGTGTCCTTATGGTGATCCTCCCTCACACCGGGTCATGTCAAGCTAGAATGTCCCGTGTTTCAGTTTATGATCCTGGTATCTCATCCTCTTTCCACATGAACAGATTGGTTCCATCTTCTCAAAAAACTACTCTTAGTTGCTGGAAAACTGTTCACATCCTTCCCAGCCTTCTCATCTCCAGTTTTCACGAGTCTTCATATTCAGTAACTCTCTTACCAGATGTTTGACACCAATTACAAAATAGAAAAGATGTTTTATTAATTTCATTAGCATGACAATGAAATATCTGGTTTTCATAAATTCTTCGGTTATTAATGGATTATTTTTCCTGTAAAATACTAGGAACAAGGGAGAGCAAAGAAGTACATCTCTAAGCTGGTTTTCATGCCTGAACTTGTGAACTATGATGTGCCAATGAAGGAGAAAAAAACATCTGTGTATTTGTTTCATTGACGTAAACATTGTTTTCTCTTAGTAGATTGTTAAGCTACTTCTAGCACAAGAATTTATTTATTTGTCACTCATACTTCTGCTATTTTCTTACACTAAATACAGTGTCCAGGGATGAAATCTTGGTCCTTTAGATGCTAGCAGGAGTCCTGCTATTGACAAAGGGGAATATCACAACTGACTCCACACAATTTTTTTTTTAAAAATTACTGCATACTTTTGTGCTCTCCTCTCTATTTACATATCAGAGCGGTTTTTTTTTCCTATTCTGTTTGAAATCCCTCCAGGAAAAGTTTCACTTTGAAACATTTAACTTGAAACACACACTATGTAGATAGAGTTTCAGTAACAGCTATTATGCATTTGCCCAATTGGGGTAAATTTTCATCAACATTTGCTTGAGCTTCCCTGTTTTTTTTCCAGGCAGGGAGTTACCAGGAATGTATGTCTGAAACAGCTGCAAAAGTCAATGTGCCAGCATCAGTTTTACTGGCAGGAATTCTGGGCAATGGTGCTGCTGAATGACAAAAGAGACACTGGTTTAGAAACAGCGCAGATGTGTATGTGTTTTTGCACCATTTTAGTTTTCAGTCACATTGTATTAAAATATGTAACTTTGTGGAAAGAAAGCCTAGATGTGTATTTTAAGTGAAATAGGACTGACATGAATGCACAATGCTTACTATAATGGAAGATACAATATATTGCTGTATCAGTAAATTATCATTCCAGGTAATCAAAGTACTACTTACAAGAAAATCACTGTTCTATTCTCCAGGATCCTCTTTTGAAAGTCTTATTTCCTTAGTTAGTTTTATTCTGTTACTTTTTTCTTTTGAATAAAGTTGCATGTTTATCAAGAATAATTTATATTTCCCAGGTATCAGTCATATTACAGAGCTGATACTGAATCTTTCTTGCCACTTTATGTGCAGTCATTCCTCTTCTCATTATTGCGTTGCTAGCCTATCCGACTTGTTTATAGTCCATTCAAGTAATTTATAAAGATAAGAAATTGCAAAAGTCATTTGGAAGCCTGCAGACATCCCACATGGTAGAGTTTCAAATGGATGTGGTCTTTTTCCTGTCAGATAAGCTCTTGCTCTATATTCATTATTTCTTTTTCAATCCTTGATTTTATTTAGCCCCTCATTTATGGATGAGTCAATGTGGAGATCTTTGTCAATCAGCTGGTTACTCCATCATTGCTGATGTCCTGCTCTTCAAATAAACATCCTCAGAGAGGAAAAAATAAACTGGGAAAGAAAAAATCTGTAAGTGCATCATATGATGAAAAAGAGACAATAAATGGATAAAGTTTAAAATGCCATTAGAAAGACCCAGTCTGTGACAGAACTGGATTTCATATGTGAGGAATAGTTTCAGTAGATGACCTAAAACCAAATGAGACAGACTTAATACAATGAACACTCAACACAAATCATGCCAGATCAAAGTTTATGAATGCCTCTGGGAACTGAGTGTTATCTCCTTCTATTTACCATTAACCCTTTCCATTATAAACTTACCAATGTCAATGTTGCTTGTAAATTGAAGACCAACAAAGATCAGCTAAGCTTGATCAGGCTCCTTAAAGATGAGCTGAAATACCTTGGCAAGTCAAAAGACAGCTTTGCTGTCTTAGAACTGAGCAGATAACAGCCCATTGCAAAGCAATAATGACTAACTGCTGCTCTGATAATTAGAAGTCAAGTTGGAGTTTAATGCTTTAATCAGACTAAATAAATAAAGAGACATGCAGAAAAGCTACCAATATCTCTTGTGGTGACACTTGTACAGATGGTTTGGGCATGGAGGATGGCATATTTATACATATTTATGTGCATATTATCCTGATGTGAAGAATAAAATATTTTGAGATATTATCTTGCCCGCAGGCAAAGAAGGAAGTCAGAGAATGCTGCTAGAGTTGCAGCTGCATGGTGACCTCTCCGTGGAGCCTCCCAGTAAATGACTCAACACGGCAAACAGATTATTCCCTACGAAGAATTTTCTGGCCTAACACCCAGCTGCATCAGAGAGGTCTTTAACATCGTGGCTTAGAGAACGTGAAAAGGGAGTTTAACTGTTCAAGAAAAACCTCTGGCAAACAAAGAAGGAAAGGCAGCACCTGTAGCTAGCTTGCTTTCTCTCTTGGTCCATGCATGGGACTAATCTGGATCTACCGGTGCTGTGGACATAGGCTGTGAAGAAAAGTATGTTTTACTGTTTTAATTAATTTATCTAGATGCCATGTTCCACCTGGCTAAGACATCTTACCAGTAAACAGTTTGGGACACTTTAAATTCCTCATTCCAAGGGATCAGGAACCTATTGGCTTAACAGAAGGGGGTGATTCTAGGACAATGGCTCCTATAGGTGACTGGGGCAGCAGTGAGATACCTTCATCATCCCACCAGCACACCAGAGTTGAAGATGGCAACTCTACACTTAAAGAACATGTTCCAGCCTAAAGATATATAAAAAAACATGGAGAAGTGTGACCTGACAAGTGTTGAGGACATTCATGAAAGTCATATTGCCTCTGAAGTGCTAAGAAAGTTGTCCCACTGTTACGAAAATACCCCGCAGACAATTATAAAAATAATACGGGTTTTATTAGGTTCCCTTAAACAAGTTCGAATGATGTCTGGTTAGGAAATTTTTACAAAGAACAATATCTTACACGTAACTGACAACTTACAACGAGGGAGAAACCGGTTTCGCAAGTAAATCAGCTCCCGATTTAAATCCGAATACCTTCTCTTTGCCAACGCAAATTGAGGACTATTTACCAACAATCTAGGGAAAACCATTCACAATAGCTTTATTTCCCACTATCTAATAGAGGAATCTCTCGCTCACAGAAACGCAGTTTCTTACCAAAATATTGTGGTCGGCGTCCCAACTCCAATATTTCGTAGCCTCTGTTCTAATGTCTTAGAACAGAGCGAGATCCCTTTCTCTGCCTTAGCTTGTCTCCGAGAAGAGACAGCGTCCTGCTGCTTCTGCAGCTTGCAGCCTTCACGCCTTGTGCTTGTTGCTTGTGCTTGTGCTGGTGCTTGGCTTCGCGCTGTCTCTTCGACAAGACTCCCGTTTATATAGTAGATAGACGTGCACTGTGGTCAATTATTAGAGATGGGATCTAAATGAGTTTTCGACAAAACTCAGACTTGCAGGCACCCTCTCCACAGGGGTCCAGAGCCCTGCCTTTGTGTGCAAGCACCTGAACGGAGGTAGCAGGAGAGCTCCTGGAGTCTGCCTGTCTGCTCCAACACAGGAAGGGTAATTAAAACCCATCACACCCACATGATGGCCACATCTCCAAAAAACCACAGCTTCTATGTCCCACTTCACTAAACTTCTGCACTTCCGGTTGATATGCAAGAAGTCAGGGCATACTGATGTGTTTCTTCCTGAGGACATAGCATGAACTTTGGCAGTAAGGGACCTTCAGTCCAGGCAGTAATACTTTTTTGACCTGTCTCCTCAAGATTAAACACCACTCTGCCAAAATTGTAGTCGGTTGTTAAGTATTCAAGGAATGTATTTTTACAGCAAGGGAATCAGGAATCATGCAGTGCTGCTCTGTTTCAGAAGGAATTCTGGAAGGAATTCTGGAAGGAATTCTGGAAAACACCAGAATTTATGTAGTAAGACAAACTTAAGGAAAGATCAGCAAAGGGCATTTCATTCATAGGCACAATACACCTTTCTGCAGAAAGCATCTTTGTTTTCTATAGGGTACCACAGCCTTTGTGTAGCACTTTTGTTCCTAAAGATCCTTCTCCTTCCTTGTTTCCCCCCATCTGGTAAGAGTCAAACACAGGATGCTGCTCACCAAACTGCTTCATTTCTGTGCTGTGCCAGAGCTCCTCCACCCGCATTCTCTCTATCCAAAGCAAATATTTTAAAACTTCTTAATAATACCTGGAGGAGAAGGAAAGAAATTTCCAATCAGAACTTAAGCTACATTCCTGGCTTCTTTAGCAGCCATTCTAATTAATAATAAGGAAAAATATAAAAGATGGAGTGTCTGAAGGAATATTGAAAATAATTAATACATTTTTTCCCAGCCAGTTATTGTAGGGATATATTAACTGCCCAGACAACTGGGCAGAGGAATAAAGTCACACAGAAGGTCCGACAAAATCCTACTTAAAAAAAAAAATCATATCAAATTGCCATGTTGATGATCTATCTGTCAAGAGTTTCTTCAGATTGGTAAGCCTGAGCCAGAGTTTTTCTAAGTGTATCATTTTTGTACAAAAGCATTTTGTCATAATATGCCATGTTACTTTTTCTACATGTTGCCCAGAGAGGTGGTAGATGCCCCACCCTGGAAACATTCAAGGTCAGGTTCGACAGGGGTCTGAGCAACCTGATCTAGTTGAAGATGTCCCTGCTCACTACAGGAATGTTGGACTAGATGAAGTCTCTTTCAACCCAAACTATTCTGTATTTCTATCATTCTATGTGTGTCAGAATCCTTTGAAATGAAGGTTCAGGTTTACAAACCACAGGCTTAGGAAATCTTTTATCATTTGTAGGAAAACAGTCATGCAGACTCCTGCCTGATAAAAGAGACATAGCTTTAGGTAAGTCTTCATGGGGGTCTCCAGGTGGTCAGGATGGACTGGCAAAGACTGTTTTTAGAAGGATGGGCACTGAGAAATGCATAGGATTGACAAAGTTTTCCTGAAGTGTGTGTGTGTGTACAAAATAAATACTAAACCAGTAGATAGGGACTGTAAATTGCTTCTTGCTATAGCTTTTTCCATCACCCTTTAACAGGTGGTCTTCAGCAGTAGTTAGAGCTTATTTACATATATTTGAAATGTTTGTTTCAAAACAAAAGTAGTTCTGAGGAAAGAGTTTTGCTTGAATGCTGTTTTTTATGCAGTCATCCCCAGCCAGCAAGCTTGCTGGCTTATAATTCCAGTTTTGGAGTACTATTCACAGCAACTAGCTAAAAAATCAGTTTTCAGTTTATCATTCATTGTTTGATTCAATTAATGGAATTCAAACTCACTTTACCACATATTTTCTTTCGGTTTTCAAAACAAACATTTGCTAGTCACTAGACAATAACAATTATTTAATAGAATAAGTATTCAGGCTTTGATTTCAAGGGCGTATGACTTGAAACCATATGATTTCCAGGATTCCAGTAATTGTTTTTAATTCAGGCTATAAAAATTCCATGCCATATTAACCAGCAAGGCTGGGAAAGAAGCCAAAGGTGCGGTTTAACGTTTTATGATTAAAAAAAAAATCTTATTTTCCAAACTCTTTTCAACTCTGCTTTAATAGACAGTTTTCTATGCAGATATCTCATTGTTAAATCTGCGAAGAATAGTCAACACAGGATTAAAATGAAACAGAATCTAGCAAATAATATCTAGACCAGATCTTTCATAGGCCATGGACACAGTATGAGAAGGTTTAAAAGGTTCCAGCTCCAAAGTAGCAGCATGGGGGTTAGCAAAGCAGTGGGTTAGCAAAGGCTACTTTGAAAGAGTTGGCTGAATTCAGCACTTACCAAAAAAATAAATATTTGTTGCATTTCATGCACTGATTTGAAGGGTGTATTAGAATACCTTTCTCAGCTAAAGAGAGTTCACTTTGATTTGTTGCATACATGTGCTTCTTTAATTCTCATTGCTCTTAATCTTACCGTGCCTCAGCTATGTTTTTCCCCAGCTAAGTAAAAATAAAAAAACAAAATAAAAAACAAAACCAAACAAAAAACCCACAACCAACCAAACAAAAAAGAAATACAAAACCCCACAACTAATTTCTGTAATTATTTACATGAAGAGCATCTCTTTTTAGGGAAATATTAAAAACGAAGGACTGAACTTTTGGTTATAAGTGGGGGACTCCTCCGCTTGAGGATGTGCAGATAACAAACCTTTCCTTTGGCTCATTCAAAGACAACATTCAGAAAGGCTGCTTCTTCTGTGTAAGAGACGCTTGATGTATTGAGAGGAGAACTTTGATGTCAGGCAACAACACTCTCTTTGAACAATCCAAAGGAAGCAGATACTCTGGATCTGTGGTAGAATTGCTCAACTTACTCTGTGAGGTTTTCAGTACTCAGAGAATGTAAAAGAAGACCCCAATTACTTGTGTAGGAAGAAAGCACTGCTTTCAATTCATGTGACTCATTAGTCACATTTGTAAAAATATCATCATCAGTGCCTTTTGATGTAAGTAATTATTTTTTTGAGGAAAACAATTTGTATTTTTAATGAACACTATGTATATCCTGAACAAAAGCCCAGTAAGTTCAGCTGATTTATGTGGAGCACACACAAATTAAAAGTTGAGCAGAATTCTGCCTATGAATGTGTGATTTCCACCCATGTCCATGCTATGCATCTGCAATTTTTCTGAGCCCAATACACAGGAAGAGGAAAGTGTTTTGTAAATTTTTTATAGAGTTTTTATAATTTTTAAACAAGTTGATTTTATGCACTCACTCATTCACTCATAGGCTTTTTTCACTGACACACTCACACCCACTTACACACAAGTACCATGCAATGTACTCCCAGGTGGTTTGCCCATAGAGAAGGGAGGACGATGGCTGTCAAGGCATCTCCAGGTTTCTTCTTGACTGGCAATGAGAAATTAGTGTTTGGACAGACCTTTCATTTCCTTTAGGAGTTTTTGGCTGTGATTTAATTAAAAATTTTGCCTAGTCCATAAATCTTAGACCATGTTGTGACACATTGTCTGCTTTCTCTTGTTTGGAATATATGTTTGAAGTAGTGTCCCATAGTTAATTTTCATGTTAGGCTAGAGGGGAAAAGAAACAGTAAATGGGACACACTGCAACCTTGTCACCATCCTCGTGATGTGAGGGTGCAGGGACTCCTGTTGGCAAGATATCTATGCTGGGGTTTTATCAGAGTGGTCGCTGTGTTACCTCAACGTAAATATCACTTTCCTCACGCTTATTCCTGGGGATGGGGTAATGACAATAGCATCTTAAGTTTAGGGTACCTCGGTGTCAACATACCCATTCTTTCAACCTTTCTACTGTTTTTCTTCTGATGCTTGCACACACACTTTCCTAACGCCATTCATACTTCATTCATGTTAATTTTAATATCTGTCTTAGAAATCACTCCAGCTTTACAAAAATTTCCAAATATGAATCATAAAATAGGGAGGCTTTCCATGGACTTATGTCCTTTGAAATGCTGGGCAGCATCCTAAACCAGGACTTTGCTGATGGTTAGAAGAACATTTATTATTCCACATGTCTTGCAATAAGTCTACTTATTTATTTATTTATTTATTTTATATCTTACTGGAGCCTGCTTTTCAGTTCACATTGAATTTAGCAAATATCTTGTTTATTAAAGTTTGATTTTGCATGTTACTATTTCACTTTTCAACTCATGCTAAGACCTTACCTTTATAGTCTAAAACACTGATTTGTAACTTGCTTTTCAGCAGCAAAGATATTATGAGTTTGCAACTCCATTTTTTTTTTCTGCTTAATTATTACCAAAGTAGGGCCAACACCATTAGAAAGCACGTAATCTGTTGTCATGTGCTTTGGCTTCGATGATGATGATGATAAGGCACAACAAATCAGTTGGTAAATTTGCATGTGAAAATACAGTACTGATACAGGTCTTACTGATGGTCAAAAACCTCTTCAGTGGCAGCAAACTTTTCTGAATCATGAGCTGGCAGTCTAAGACATATTAAATACACTAGAATCTTCCTTCTCTCCATAACATAAATTTGAAAAGTCTGTGGTAGATAGTCTTTGAGCATGGTATTTTCATTCTATTTTCACTGCTTCCCTTAGCTCCAGGCAGCCTAGATGTCTTTCTTTAACTTATCTTCTTTAATTTTTGCAAATATAGCAACCGTCTTCATGGCTGTTAAAAGAATTAAATTCTTCTCTGTTTTTCCCAGCTTTGGATAGTACCTGCATATCCCTTTCTTACTGTATTTACTGAGAAGGATTGAACAAAAGTGATGGAATTTATGCATAAAATTTACCAAAATGCGTTTTGTGATAAAGTGCATAATGTTATTAAGAATTGTAAAATTATTACTGCATATCAGTTTCATTATGTAGCTTATTTTAAATGAGGCAGAATATTTCAATAGTCCAAGAAAAGACATATTTTAGGACTTACAACTGCTGATGTATATGTAATTTTTTTCCATAAAGTATGCTTGAATGATTTTCAGCTCCATGTAGCTAATGTGTTTGGAAAGTCTTTGCAATAGTAAACGCAACAAATCTCAGGCAAGTGTGGTTAAGAATAAGTTTTCATTTTGCAGTTCAAATTTTAGACCAAACATTTGTTTATATAGATAGCCTCAGTATTATTCTGGAATGTGACAGAATGATCACCAGATATAAAATTGCAAACTATGTCAGAAGATAAAAGTGGGCAAACATCACAAACTACTCCCAGTGTATTTGCTAAAGGAAAAATATGTTTATTGACTAGGAGATCCTCTGGGAACTGACTATCAGCTGCTCCACAGATGTGTGCAAAACACAATGTTGTCCTGAGCTGAGATCTGCTAAACACAGAGTGAAAGGTATCAGAAGTCACCATGAAGAAGCAGGGGTTAGTTGGTACTGCGCAGCGCAGATGAGAGCAGTCTGTGGTCCATTAAAGCCTCAGAATCCACAAGGCATTTGGACCTGCAATAGCGCATCGCCCTCCGCCCGTCTCTCACATCTGCTGTGCAAAGTACATTACACCTTTCCATTGATGTTGTCGAGACACACATCAGCAGTGCCAGGGACTGGAGGCTTGTCCCTATGCTTTCAGTAGGAACAAGACTGTTTCCTAAAATTGAACAAAGAACAACAAATGAAACTTTGCAAATAGTTGATGAGACACACTAAAAGCTCTTTAAAGATGTTGTTAGAAATTGTCTGCTCAAAACAGGGAAACCTGTCACATCAGAAGCAAAGGTTTCAAAACTGCAAACAAAATTCCTGAATCCAGGGTCATCCCACTGAACTCAGACATATGACTCAATGGAACCAGCTCAGGAAATGAGCATCCCAAATGATTCCTTATGATCAATATCTAGAACTAATCACCTCCATGGAGCAACTCAGCACACCTAAAGTCAAGTTCTGCCAGTGCTGGGCCTCCTGGAAAAGAAGTGATTTTTTCAATAAACCAGAGAAACAAATTAAATCCAGTTCCAGACAGAGGGAACAGAACTCCAGTTCTGCTCCACCCCTAGTGAATTTGTACACCAATCACTGAGAAATACGACCTCTTTCACCTGTTTCTAGGTCCATGATTTTTTCATTTCTGAATACTCAGAAGTGTAGTTTCAAGAGCCATAATGAAGTAAATTTTTTTTTGGATACAGTAAGTTTTGTTATTAGGATGTAATTCTGGGACTTGATGAAGCAGCTAATCCTGTAAACCATTTCCAGGCGCATTAAAGATGAGAAAATCAACCAGAGTTGTCAGGCTGAGAGAGCTGGGACTGTTCAGCCTGAAGAAGAGAAGGCTCAGGGTGATCTTATTAATGTATATACATACCTGAGTGGAGGGTGCAAAGTGGACAGATTCAGGCTTTTTTCAGCGGTGCCTAGTGACAGGACCAGAGACAACAGACATGATCCAAAACCCAGGAGGTTCCATCTGAACTTTTTACTCTCAGTGTCATTGAGCACTGGCACAGGCTGTCCAGAGAGATTGCAGGTCTTCAACCTTGGAGATATTAAAAAGCCATCCGGACATGATCCTGGGAAACTGGCTGTAGGTGGTCCTGCCTGTGCAGGGAGATTGGACCAGATGACCTCCAGAGGACTCATCCAACCTCAACCATTCTGTGATTCTTGGAGGGTAGACTGTCAGTCCTGGGCAAATAATATAACCTATGAGTTCTCTGGCAACTGATGGAATGTCCAATGAGAGAGTAACCGTAGTCCTTTAAGCAAGGAGAAGGCACCCGCCTTTACAGAACAGACCCTGCTTGCCATTCACAAGTGAGCTAACTGCAAACAGGATTATCAGGATTAGGAGATATGTCCCTAGGAATAAGCACTTCTCACCCATAAGTATTCATACATAGGGCTTAGAATATGTCAGCCCAAAGGGTACCATCCTTCAGCTCAGTTATATGGCCAAATACCACTCAATTTTCTCCAGAGAAAGCCTATGAGTTTAAACAGAGGTCTTAACCACTGCAAAGTTCAGTCCTCTGCATTTCACACAGCATCATTTTTGCCATCAAATGCTGTATAACTGCCTCACAAAATTTGTACATCTGCAAATATTGTCAATACATACACTTTTTTGAATGTTTGAAAAGCTACCTTAATATACTCTGTTTTCAGATGTTATAACAAAAAAATGAAAAAACTGTATAAGAAGTATAACATTATACTTTACATGATTGGTAGTATTGAAGTAAAAACATAGTTACACAGTCATCTTATTTTGTTTTAAAAATCTGAACATTACTATTCATGGAAAGGTGGGATTGAAAATACAGCAATCAGAAATCCAGATAGTAGAAGAAATATAACACATGCAGTGACAATGCACTATTTATTTTGTGCTGAATTGCCCCATTAACATGACTTTTGCTGACCTTGAAATACCACACTGAAAACAAAAGAATAGTTCTTCCTCAATGCTTGAAGCTTTTTGCATTTTATGTGGAAAATGATGAGATGTCTGGCCTATCTGGCCATTATAAGTGTATCTGATGCTACTCCTTGTCAAGAACATATATTCAGCATAATCTTCTGATAAGTAATGTGTGAAAGAAAGGTCAACTAAACAATATTTGAGCAAGCAGAGACTAGAGATTGATCTAACATTCAATTTCCTAGGATAAGAAAAATATCTGAGGATTACAGGATTATAAATTAGATGTGCAAGTGTCACCTCTGCCCGTAATGGAGATTTTAACATCCAAAAGCAAAAGTCAACACTACCTGGAATGCAGACCATACATCTGTTTTCTTGTAGCGGTGGTGAATCAGGCTAGTATGTATCACGAAGCCTGTTTGTTCCCCAGAAAAAAACTCCAACATTAAAACTTTTTAACGCCTCTACTATAACTGATGTTTGATCTCCATCCCATCCAATTTCTAATCAATACCGTATTATCCACCTTAGTATTTCTAATTTAGCTATTTATTCTAGTGTGAATAAATTAGATGACTAACCATTTGGTCAACAATATTAAGTATTTAGGTGCTCTGATGACAAAGGGACGAATGGGATAGTTATGGAAATATTTTGCAACTAACAAATCATTTTATTACCATGGATTATGGGTGTTGGTGCTAAATAATTTCTTTTTTTCCCTCCACGCAGTAGGAAGTCAAACCCAAGAAGAGGAGCAGAGTACTGAGGAGCATTTGGCTGATTTCCCCATATTACTCCCCTCCAAATGCAAAATTAACATCAAGCTATGACAACAACTAGAAAGGAACCAAGGCAAATTTTCTAAGCATATTGCCTGGATATATTCAGATTTCAAGGAGGTGGTGTTAAATTGACTGCGTATTTTATTAGATGCTTTTAATATGTTAAAAATTTACTCAGATCAGAGTCCTACATAGCAGACACAGAAATAGTAACCTTTTTTTCCTATTAAAACGATCATCGAAACCTTCTGCTTCATGTCAAAATCACAAAATTCAAAAGCACTTGCTCAAAATTTTTAAGCATTAGTATTACAAGTTAAATCTTGAGTCCAAATTCCAATTCAGTATTATAAATATCTTATGTGGATATGTATAATTACGTATCTGTGTATGGGAAGGGGAGAAAGTGTGTGTGCACGTGCACGCATGCCTGCATATAAAATAAATAGTGCATATAATATAGTAAAGAGCAGTTTAAAAAATTGTAACATTGTGCTATTGATTTGAAACTCTGCAATAAGGACTGGCATATAAGTATCTCTTTGACACCTGAGGAGTGCCAGTCTCATTACGGACCAAAAACATGCACCAGGCAATGCCAGTAACAAGAGGTTTCATTTAAATATAAAATGTTTTCCCTCTCTCCCCCAAGTGAATTTACTAATTTTTAAATTATTTTTTAAACTAAGGAAAATATTTGAAGGTAGTAGTAGGAACACGCTTTGAAAATGTTATTTTCAAAGTTTTTCACAGTGAGAGTGAAAGATATTAAAGACATTAATTATCCTCAGACTAAGATATGGATTTATAGAGGATATAAAAATAAATTTGGTGAGAAAATGTGAAGTATGTATGACTGCAGACAGGTATCTTAAATTGCTTTTTTTGCTGTGTTATGTATTAACATAACATACGAGAGCTGTGATTATTTTCTAATATGAAATTGGTATACTGTTACTCCTACTTAAAATGAATTATTTGGCTTCACTAATGTCCTTGAGAATTTTTATTTCTAAGTTAATGTCAGTAAGGAATAGAATATAAGAGAATAGAATCATTTTATCTCCCTAATCCCATCTATGACATTAAAAAAATTTTAACTGATACCCCTGAGTTTTGTGTAGTATTTCTTGGACCTAAGAGGGGATAAAACAACAACAAGCTTTTAACATACCATCACAACAACGAATGTAGAGTTGAGATTCACTTGTTACCCGATGTTTGCATGAGGCAGGAATATTAGCATATTCCTAATAGTAATAGGTTTTACAAATGGTAAGCATGTTTATTATTTTGTTTTTACGCCTAAAGACACCTTAGCTTGAAGCATTTTGTAACCACATCATTGTTCAAATCTTATACTTGATGAAGTTGCCTTATAAAGATTTCACATCTCATATGAATGACTGAGTCTATGAACCCCAAAATGCTAGAAAAGGTAGAAAAGGATCAGGTTGCTCTTTGTGTTGCTAAATGCAACAGACATACATAAGTACATTTATACACATTTATATACATAAATCTTTATTTGCCTATAAACAAATTCCTCTAGTAACATAAATAGAAACATTTCCTTTTTTCCAAGTTCACTTATCTAATTATCACACAATAACTGAGAAGTGTTGTTAAATGAATTTCTTATGCTGAGTGGGTTTTAAAATACCGTGGGATGTATTTTCCTCATAACCAGTTTTCATAACCAGTTTTTATATACTGGAATTTGCAGATTCTTTAACTGAATATTAGTAATATTTTGACATATTACAGCAATTATATAAAACCTGTCCTATTTCTTAAAAAAATTTCCAAATAAAGTAATATGCTCACAGCCACTCTCCAAGAAACCATAGACAAAGGTAAAAATCACATTTCTTTCTTTCACTAATTAAACTTCAGGTTTAGGAAAGCAGACACACTTTTAAAGGTATAGCTTTCTTTTTACTAATAATGAATGCTTTCACAACATGTTTCATCTACAGTTTGAAAGGTAGTTATTAAGCTTCCTTCTACTTTCCCTTTGTTGACAAAGTAGACGCGCAGAGAGCATGCCATCACCTCCCTCCCATCCACAGCGCTGGACCATGGTAGCACCACAGCTGGAGCCCACATCTGGTTACTAAAGCATTCTGCCTACCAAGAATCAATTTTTGGAGGGTGAAGCATATACCGTGTTTATCAGTATACAAGAATATTGTTTTTATTGATCTTTCTTATAACACAATATTGCTTTAAGAAAAAAAAGATGAAATAACTATAATTAGTGGGTTCCCAGTAGATTATCTTCAAGAGGCATTCTAAGGTAAGGAAGATCTCAGAAATGCTTCGTGATTTACCTAATAAATTCAATGAAATAATACTTACAATCCACTTTAATTAAGAGTACAAAACCACATATATTTTGAGTCAGAAATGGACTAAGAACGGGCTAAATACAACACAGGCTGAGGTGTTATGTGTGTCGAGCTAAGACTTTTGGGATCAAGTAACATGGTTCAGATCTAAATTATTAATTCTCCACATTACTGTGTTTTTAAACCCTTTACTTGGCAGGCAACACTGCATTATTAACAAATTTCTTCATTTATGCTTTTAATCTCAATAGTAAATTACCAGCAAATCTTGCAGATAGTCTTACAAAGATACTCTTAAAAGATTTAATATGTATGAATAAATGCAAATTGCAAGTGTTTGGCCTTGAAAGTATTTCTTTTTTCCATTACTTTCTTGATGCCATGAAGAAAGAGAAATTGATGGGAGTATTTATCTCATTGGTGACAAGAAATATACTCATCCAGTTATTAAATGAAAAATCTTGATCAGAAGATACTACTGACAAGGACTGAAGTCCTAGCCACTTTGTACACCCACGTGACAGTAAGCATTCATTTTACTAAGACATAATACGGATAAGCAGTGAAGTTGAAATGGCTGTAAAGCAAGAAAACAACCAATGCAAAGCATACGATGGCTGAACCCTGGTTTCTAAAGGATTTGTCATGTCCTTTACA
>NW_010403476.1:0-265 GCF_000710305.1 Buceros rhinoceros silvestris
AGAAGCTCCTTGAAGAAGCTCCTTGGGGTATGAACTCTTCCGGAAAGTGTCTCCTCCTTGCTGGTGTTTGTCTAGGACTTTCCTTTAATCTTCAGGTCATGCTAAGAAAGCTGGGGACAGGCTTTTCAGCAGGGGCTGCTGGGACAGGACAAGGGGTGATGGTTAAACTGGGAGAGGGGGGTTCAGACCAGAGAGAAGGGAGAAATGTTTTAGGCTGACGGTGGTGAGACCCTGGCCCAGGCTGCCCCGAGAGGTGGCAGAAGGC
>NW_010403476.1:403-1128 GCF_000710305.1 Buceros rhinoceros silvestris
CATCCGGAGGACTGTCTTCCTGGAAGCCGCGGCGGAAGAGACGTTTCTGGACACTCCCCCCTGCCACCCGCCCTCAGCGACGAACATCCTGTGAGCCAACATCCTTCCGGTCAGAGGACACTGCTGGGATTCGAAACCGGGTCTTCAGGCTTCTGACACTGATGTTTTTCTTTGTCGTCACAGCGCTGGCAGATATAAACCATGATTTATCTACAGTTTCTCCGTTTTCACTGCTGAGCTCAGATTTATGGTTCTGCATTCCACAGCGGGCAGCGAGGAGTCACCTTTGCCCCGTGACTGATAAAACACGTCATCGCTGCCGGCTGTGCTGGGAACCCATAAATAACATCGTAAACGAATTTCACCTGAATTTAATTAAAACACATGTGCTGTGTTCTCACCGTTGTAAGACAACGGCTCAAATGTTGTTGACAAACATATTAAAAATCCCGGATGATGATAAACCTGAGACAAGGGGCTTAAAACTGCTGTGCCTGTGAGACGACAGATGAAGTGTAACGACCACCCAGCAACGACCCCAGTGAAATCTGGCATACATGAAATTACAGATTATGCAATTGAAAAAGTGGAGTTTTGCAGCCATGCACACGCGTGATGGCCACACGCCGTGTGAGGGGAGGCTTTAGGACAGTGCTGTCTGGGCACAGGGACAGGGTGGCTGTACGGATGAGGACAACGTTGCCTCTGTGGGGCAGACCACCAGG
>NW_010403477.1:0-2357 GCF_000710305.1 Buceros rhinoceros silvestris
ATTCTGTATGCCATTAAAGTTACAGACCTGCCGAGCTCACACAGCCTGACGTTCTTCCAGCTCAGAATAAACCCTTTCATTAAAAGGGAGAAAACCGGATCCAGTGCTTGCAGGCTGTGATTGATTAGAGCTCCCCGGTGGAAATCAGCAGGGGTTTCTGCCTGGTGGAGACCTGTAAAACGGTCCCGAGGTTTGTTCCACAACCGGATGCGGGTGTGCGCAGGGGACAGGCAGGCCGGCTTACCGGCTGCGGGTGTGCACAGGGCTCAGCCAGGTCGCTTTGCACCCACCGGCTCTTGTTTTCACTGGCCCAGCTGAAGAACTTTCAAGTCAAATTAGTTTTGGTGCTCCACGTTAAGGAGCCAGCCCTCCGCACTGGGAGCGGGAGGACTGTTTCACCTGGTGTAAAGAAGAGTAAACCTGTTGGTTAGAGAAACAGGTGATGCCTGTTGGAGAACATGATAGAAATTTAGAAATGCTCCGTGATGGCAGTACCAGGTGAAGCCAACTCTCCTCATCCTCAGCCTATTGCTGGTGTGGCAGCTGAGCCTCAGAAGAACCAGGGACCCAGCTGAGCTGGAGGTGTGCAGGCAGGCAGGGCTCTGCCCTCCAGAGCCGGCTCTCTGGTGCGAAACGCTGCACAGCCCGGGGCTCTGCTCCCAGCAGAGCTCGCAGGCTGCCCGTCACGCCCGTGGGAGCTGACTCTTCGCTTAGTGCTGTTTGGTTTTTTCTGTGTTCCCAAAGCACCTGGCAGTGAGCAGCTTACAGGCCCTGATCAGTTGTTTGTGGAACTCCTTGTGTTGCTGCATCTGCAAACTTTGCTGTCAAATTGTTTTATCCTTTAAGGTGCGAAGGTAAATAACTAACATGGAAATCTTGCTCTTCACATAGCTGCAGAATAGGAGCAGGCGCAGGCAGGGTGGAACAAATAAAACCCAGCGCTTTTTCTTTTGTGCTGCAACTATTCCAGGTGAGAACAGCCCTTTGGGGGGCATTCCTCAAGTTTGTTTGGGGTCCTTGGAATTTCAGGTGCAAGAGGTCTGATCAGTCTAGCTCTTGGAGCGAGAAAAAGGCGCTGCGTTGTGGGCTGTGGGGTTGAAGCGCGCGTGGCTGGAAAGTTCCTTAAAATAATCCGTAGCAAGGCAGGTGCACTTGCTGAGTTTGGGGCAGTGTGTTGGGGTTGCTAACCTCATGGCGACGCTGGGGGCTTGGACACCTCGTATCCTTAGGGATAAGTCTGTGGAAAAACTCAGGTGCGTGCTGCGCGGCTTTCCTGGGCTGGCACGGTGGAAGACGGGCTCTGTGAAAGTAGCAGCTTTCCTGAGTGCTTTAAATGATGTTCGCAGAGAGATTCTCAGCGTGCGTGTGAGGAGCGTGATCGGTTTGTGGGCTCAGCAGCCAGCGTGTAGCTGGGCTGTCATGCCGAGCTGCCCATCTCCTCATCTTTGGGGAGGTTTGTCTAAGATGGGGTGCTCAGGCATACCCCAGGGCTGCGAGGCGAATTACGGTGAACTAAGTGTGCGGTGAGATTGGATGTTTGTACCTTGACAGAAAACGATCTCAGCAGCGCGCCAAAGCTCCCAGCTCTCTGCGCGCAGAAAAGCCGACGAAGCGCGCGTTGTGGGGTTGCATGTTCAGTGCTGGTTTACAGGGGACACTTACGAGGCAGCTGTCACTGATACATCACTACTGCAGCTTTCTCTTCATGGGGGGGACAGGAAAGTATCGTGGATGTGGAGGGCATGAGTGCTTTGCCGAGTCACTCGGGAAGTCAGAAAGAGCACGAGGTTGATGCCGGATGGCAAAAGGTCTGGACTGGCTAATCCTGCCTGGGTTGTCTGCCGGAGACTGACTGAATTGTGCTGTGAAGTAAAGGTGTTTCTAGGTGTTGCTGATGGTGTTCGCCGTTCAGAAAATGTTTTTCCTTGCAAAGGTGGCTTTCTGCAGGCACGAAGGGGGAAGACCTGCCTACGAAGGGCTGTGCTGAGGTTGCTGTGAAAACAGTGATTTTTGGGGTCTAAGTGTGTATTACTCGGAGTTTAAGTCCGTTTCTGTTTTTACAAACCGCAACATGCCGTTTTAAGGAGCAGCTGCCTAGCTCCAGGCGAGGGGGTGCCTGGCAGCCTGGCCGCTGCAGCCGCAGCGCGGCTCGCTGCGCTGAGGAGCTCTGCTCCCTCTGCTCCTCGGACCGAGCGCCCTGCGCCGGCTCCCTCCCGTGCGTCTCCAGTGCTGGCTGGGGCAGCCAGAGGCGTTTATTCCGTGTGTGGAAACTGCGGTTTTAGGAGCTGAATTCCGCCGCGCCCCCGTCTCCCGCTCCCCGGTATCTCTGTTCCCTTCCAGCTCTGGGTCAGGAACCC
>NW_010403478.1:0-288 GCF_000710305.1 Buceros rhinoceros silvestris
CACGGGGTCACCCCAGGGAGGTGGAACACCCTGTGGTGTCATCCTGGGGCGGTGGGACGCCCCATGGGGTCACCTCGTGGCAGTGGGACACCCCACGGTGTCACCTCGTGGTGGTGTTTCACCCCCCAGGGTCACCCCAGGGAGGTGGAACACCCCGTGGTGTCATCCCGGGGCGGTGGGACACCCCGTGGGGTCACCTCAGTGCGGTAGAACACCCCATGGTGTCACCCCTGGGTGGTGGAATGCCCCACGGGGTCACCTGGTGGTCATGGAACACCCCACGGTGTA
>NW_010403479.1:0-273 GCF_000710305.1 Buceros rhinoceros silvestris
GCCCTGGTGCCGGGGGTTGTCCCTCCCTGGGTGCAGGATTGCCTCTGTTGGACTCACCCTGAGTGAGGTCAGCACGCGGATGGTGCTGGCACCGCAGTTCTGGATCAGCGTCCGGGGAATGACCTCCAGGGCCTGGGCCACCGCACGGTAGGGCCACTGCTCCACACCCGTCATGCCCTTGGACTTCTCGGTCAGCGCGTGGGCCACAGCCATCTCGGTCGCACCCCCGCCAGGCACCAGCTGCGGGTCGAGGAGGACGGTGCGACAACCCTG
>NW_010403479.1:844-3969 GCF_000710305.1 Buceros rhinoceros silvestris
GGCTTCGTTCACACACCCCCTCCACTCCGGAGCAACGGCTGACTGACCCCGAGAGGCGGCTGGGGCAGGAGGGGGACAGAAAGGCCACAACTCACGGCCAGGATTTCCTTGCTGGCTCCGCGCAGGACGATGGTACAAGCTTTGGGGTCTTTGCAGTCAGTGATGAAGGCAAAATACTCATCGCCAATTTTTTTCACTTCGAAGAGCCCGGCTCTGGTGCCCACGTCCTCCTCCCGCAGCTCGTCCGTGCGGCTCACGATGCGAGCGCCACAGGCCCTGCCACACCACAGCCACGTCAGAGCTCGCAGAGAGCCAGGGAGAGGAACGAAACCTCCGTGTCTGACAGCTAGAACGGGCTCCAGCAGGGAGACCGGGGGTTGCTGGGATGGAGGTGGGACTGGATGACCTCTGAAGGTCCCTTCCCACCCAGACCAGTCCGTGATCCCAGCACTTACCTGGCGATCCTGTTGTTGTCCGTCTTCCTCACCCTGCGGATCGCGGTGATGTTGGCTCTCATCAGGTAGTGCTGGGCCAGGTCTGAAATCAGGGTTGGGCACTTTTACTGGTGAATCAGCAGCGCCACGACAAGCTTTATGTGTCGTTAAATTAAAAAGGGTTGTAGAAAGAAAAACTCAAACGTGGCTTCTTAAACCACGCTGCCAAGCAGAGCTGCAGAGCAGACTCCAGCGTTTAGGCTCCACCTCACTGATACCGTGATACCGCGTCCAAATGCTGGAAAAGCAAAATGTTACTGTGGGCGCCCACAAGGCAACTTCGGGAACCAGCTTCGATGGCTGCATGGTAGAACTATTTGCTAAAAAGCTAAAATCCAACCCAAAATCATGTTAAAAACCAGCCTGGGGGAGGGGGCTGTTTGTGGCGTTTTTAAGACACTGAAGGGGGGGTTTAACACAGCCCGAACCTCCTGGACACGAACTGAACGCAGAGGAGGATCTCGTGGGTCCTCACCAGAAATGCCCTTCTCCGTGATGACCAGGTCTGGCTTGACTCTCATCAGGTCCTCGCAGATCTGCTGGATGTACTCCTCCTCCATCTGCAGGATGCGGGCAAAGTCCTCCTCCCGCGTGATCTCAATGTCGGTCTGCGCAGGAAGAGGTGTCGGTACCTCACCGTGTTCCCCCAACCCTCCCCCGACAGGGATCCCCCCCGAGAGACCTGAGCTCCTCCAGCATCGCCCGGCGAAGTTACGCAGAACTAGGCCATGGCGAACAGCCGGGCTCGTTCCCTTCCCCAGCCCTGAACCAAGCTCGCGGCCGCCGCCAGCGGGACGCGCCTTACCTGGCTCTCCCCCTTCTTGTACTCCAGGGAACAATCCAGCAGGACGATGCGGGGGTTCTTAATCAGGCGGCGCATGCGGGGGTGGGTCACGTCCTTATTCACCATGATTCCCCGCAGAACACACGAGTCTTCGCTGAAACCACCCGGGATCTGACACACAAGACGGGGGAAATGGGGCAAAGCTACTCCACAACACCCCGTAAGTGCGGACACCACCCACCCCAGGGACCGGGAAAGGGCAAGTCCCGGGTAAGCGGGTGCATCTGGGAGGCAGTCGGGGTTCGTCTGAGGAGCGCCTGGGCTTGGGTGAAGTGAAAAGCCGTGGAATTACTTGACAAGCTGCTCCCCTCCTCTTGCCTGGCAACGCCTGTTTGGCCGGTGGAAACCCAAACCACCCAACTGCTCCTTCTGACCAACATTCTCAGGGAGCTGAACCCCCCGGCCCTGTTTTTGCTGTCAGCAAGCGAGGCTGGAGGCACCAGGGCCCTGTGTGCAGACTGCACGTCAGGAGCTCAAACCCCAGCTCAGCAGGAGGAAGGGCTGCACGGGCAGGAAACAGCTCCGGACACACTCACCTTTTCTACTTTCGCGTATTTTTTGATATCAATTTCCTTTCTGCCATTTTCTTCAAACTCCACAGTCTTGACAGCATCGAGAGCGATGCTGCAGGCCAGGTCAGACCAGCGGTTTATGGCCTTGGTATTTATAGCACTCTTGATTATTTTGAGCATCATCTCTTTGTTGCTGACGTCCACTGGGGTGCTGACAGAGAGGGAACAGTGAACCCAGCATTACCCCAAGGCACAGGCTGTTCACAACCCCACGGAGCCCCTCGCCAGCTCCGTTCTGCGGACACGGCTCCCCGCAGAACCACTGCTGGGCAGCACAGGAACCCCACACCCCTCCTCTCAAGCTCCCCCCAGCCCACACACACCCGATTTTCTTCAGAATGCCGATCATGTCGTCCAGAGCCTTGCGATACGCCCCGATGATCACAGTTGGGTGCATCTGCTGTTCGAGAAAGTGTTCGGCAACAGAGAGCATCTCTCCAGCTAAAAAAACCCGTAATAAAACAGTGAGAACTCCCCAGTGAGCCCAGAACCATCGACAGGCAGGTCAGGAGCAAAGCACACCGGGAAACCCAGCTGCTGCCCTTGCAGACAGCTCGAGCGTCGGCCATGCCGCTCCTCACACCGAACCACGCTTCTCCCGGGGAAAGAGCACGACGTGGAGCGCACGGAGCTCGTCACCCGAGGGGCTGACAAACCCGCCCTTCTCCTCCACGGGAGAAAGCCCCCACGGAGCACTTTGAGGGTTGGGAAATGATGGCTGGCACGTGGACTGGGCTCTCAGGAGCAAAGAGGGCAAACTCCAGCCTTAACCCTTGGTAAAACGCGTGTCTGATCGACCCTCCTTACCGAGGATAATTACAGACGTGGTCCCATCGCCGACCTCCTCGTCCTGGGTGCGGCTGATCTCTATCATGGATTTGGCAGCTGGGTGCTGGACCTGAATCTGTGCAGGACAAGGGGAACCGTTTTGTTCCAGAGCACTAGAGCTCAACGGCACGAACGCTCCTTTGAAACCAGCACAGGCGCCCGCCCAAGTACAGCAAAGATTTCTTTTCCCCTCTTTGCGACTGAAAACAAACCCTTGTATTTCACAGTGTGGTGTCTCCCACAGCTTCTCAGCCATCACCGTATGTCACAGAATCGTTTAGGAAAAGCCCTCTGAGCCCATCGAGTCCCAGCGCTGCCCCAGCACCGCCAGGCCCCCCCTGACCCGTGGCCCCCAGCACCACCTACACACGGCTACACACAACCACC
>NW_010403479.1:4196-4550 GCF_000710305.1 Buceros rhinoceros silvestris
TCCTCAGGGACAACCTCAACCTCCCCTGGGAGAATTTTTGGTGATGGTATTTTAACAGGACTTGCACCAGAAAGATGATGATTTCTTGGTGTCATCATGTGACATTGTAAACGCCAGCATCGACTCACGAGGTTCTGCTGCGAGTGTTACACCTACAGCTGCGGTTTTTCCCCCTCCAGCTGCCACAGAACTTACTTCAGTCTTGTAGAAGTTCCGTGAAAAATTCCCACCCTGGCATCAGACCCCGTTTTTCTGAGGAGGAAGCGTGTTTGCTGGGAACATTTAATTCCTCCCCAGTCACCACCCTCCCTGGTGCTGCTCTTTAGTGCTTGCTGGCTCTCCAGAGAGGCGGCG
>NW_010403479.1:4630-6497 GCF_000710305.1 Buceros rhinoceros silvestris
CGCCACCCCCCTCCCTGGTCTCTCTCTTTAGGGCGTGTTGGCTCTCCGGATAGTGGTCGCTGGCAGCTGCGTAACCGTGTCCTGGAGCGTCCTGACTCTCGTGCTACATAAGACGATCCTTCGGGAGACACTTACTTCTCTAAGGATCGCGTTGCCATCGTTGGTCATCACGATCCCACCCATGGGGTCCAAAAGCATCTGCAGCCAGAAGAGAAGAAAGGTTTGCACTGCCCCGGAACGCGGGGGGGTGATTCCAGCCAGGACGCAGCACGGGCCCGGCAGCAGCCGTTACCTTCATCATGGCTCCGGGGACTAAACAAAGCCCGCTAAAATGGCTCGGGGTCCTAAACACGTCCGGATAATGTCAGCGATAGTCTGGGAGGAACAAAAGAAGAGAAGTAACGCAGGAGGACACGGGTGAGTCTAAAAGCCCCCCAGACCACACAAACCGAGCAGCCGCTGCACAGCGTAAGGGACCCGATGACTCTGCAGCGGCTCAGCTGAGCAGAGGCGGGGTCCTAAACACGTCCGGATAATGTCAGCGATAGTCTGGGAGGAACAAAAGAAGAGAAGTAACGCAGGAGGACACGGGTGAGTCTAAAAGCCCCCCAGACCACACAAACCGAGCAGCCGCTGCACAGCGTAAGGGACCCGATGACTCTGCAGCGGCTCAGATGAGCAGAGCAGAAGTTAAGAACCGTGTGGGATGAGCAGCGGGGATTCCGAGGGCACCGACAGCCACCAAATCATCGAATCAGACGTCAAAACGTCGACACCTCCAGATCTCGCAGAGAAAGAGGTTCTGGAGGGTTGAACCCCGCCACGTGCACTTATTCTGCAGCTATTATTTTAACAGCGAAAATTCGTTTTCGATGCTGCTTCTGCTCTGGATTCACACAGGCTAGAGGAAACTCGTTTCAGAGACAGTTTTCCCTTTTGAAGATATAACGCACACACAAATATTACACACCCCTGAGCACACACTCCGCCATGGGGAAAAAAAAAAAGAGCATCAAAGTAGCCTGAAACGAGAAGGCGGTACCTTAGCAGCAGTGATGTTTCCAGTCTGGACTTTTCTTCCAGACTCACGTTTCATATTCTGGCCTAAAGCAGACAGAAAAAAACCATTAAAGCACAACAGTAACTTCACTCTGATCTTCCCAAGAAGCGCGAGACTGAAACAGTGACACTGACAACGCATCCGACGGATCCTCAGTCTCAGCCACCTGATACGCGCCCAGTTCTAAATGAAGAGTTTACAACATCAGCACCACGAGGAGGAAGGACATTCATGGTGGAGCGGCAGGGAAAACCAGCGTTCCTCGTTATAACAGAATTCCTGATTAGCATCGTAATTCCACTGAGACAAACCTTTGCCACCTATTCCCCCAGAAACCAGCAGCAGCTCATGAGAATCTGCAACATCCCACAAAGCCTCGAGCTGCCGCACAGGAGTTTTCGGTCAAAAACAGCACAAGAAGTACAACACTGATGTGAAATTAAGTTTTACGCAGCGGTGCTGCCTGGGCTGTGGCGTATCAGGGTGAGTGGCCACGGCTGCACCACGGGCTCGCAGCTGTAGTTGGGGACCAGCTGTCAAAAAGCCCCGGAGAACCTCGAGGGCTGGTGCTGCCTGTCTTTTGTTACAGGCCCGGGCTGGCTGAGCCCGGGTTTATTGCGGAGCTGGTGTCTGTGTGTACAGATTTACAGCGCAGAACAACAAAAAAAGCAGCAGTAAGAGCAGGGGAACCAACGGGAACCCGGCGACACCCACCTACCCCGGGTCAGGGGTGAAGGGAGCGGCTGCAGAGAGGAGGAGCCCCGGCAGAAAGACACCCCCCACAGGAGCCTCATCCTGAGGGTGCTG
>NW_010403480.1:0-466 GCF_000710305.1 Buceros rhinoceros silvestris
GTCCTACCCCGCCGTGTCCCCGTGGCGGGGGCCGCCAGTACCTGGCCCGCGGTGCCGTTTCTCCATCCAGATGTAGCAGTTGCTCTGGGCCACGCCTGTCTGCGAGTCGAGGAAGGGCAGGCGGACGCTGCGCTCGGCGCACAGCCGGGCGTTGTAGTTGTGGCACTGCTCCATGGCGTCCCGGTAGTACTGTTCCCCGAGGCTGCGCGGAGGGGACAGGGGGGTGCTCAGCGCAGGACAGGCCAGCCCGGGTGTCCCCTCCCTGTCCCCAGTCCGGATGTGCCAGAAGATGCTGCCCTTCATGGGGGGTGAGTCTGGTGGCACTGGGGGGGGCCACCCAGTCTGCGGGGCTGGGGTGGCACCGGGCAGAGGGACCAGGTCACCAGGGCAAGATGACACGGGGTGACACAGTCCCTGGGATCAGGGTGGCACTATGGGTGAAGATGGGTGGCTCTGAGGGGGGGCA
>NW_010403480.1:548-1718 GCF_000710305.1 Buceros rhinoceros silvestris
GCACAGGGGGGGGTCCTGCCGCGGTCCCCCCAGTCTGCGGGGCTGGGGTGGCACCCAGCAGAGGGACCAGGTCACCAGGGCAAGATGACACGGGGTGACACAGTCCCTGGGGTCAGGGTGGCACTGGGTGACAACGGGTGGCTCTGAGGGGTGGCACTGGGTGACAAGGGGTCCTGGTGGCACTAGGAGGGGGTCACCCTCAGTCACCCCAGTCTGCGGGGCTGGGGTGGCACCTGGCAGAGGGACCAGGTCGCCAGGGCAGGGTGACACCAGGGATGGGGACACGGTCCCTGGGGACAGGGAGGCACTGGGTGACAAGGGGTGGCCCTGAAGGGTGGCACTGGGTGACAGGGGGTCCCGGTGGTGCTGGGTGGGGGTGACCCTGTGGGTGACACCTCCGTGACACTCCCTGGGCGTTATGAGACTCTCTGGACATCATGAGACCCCCTTGGCCTCACGGGACCCCCTAAGCCTCACAGGACCCCAAGGAGCCCCTGAACCCCCCACCTCCTGCGAGGGCTAATTGAGGCGAGCAAATAACAAGGGCACCGAGCCCAGCCCCGGGGGTCTGGGGGTGTAAATCCCTCCCGGAGCTCTTCGTCTCCTCCTAAAGCTCCGAGGGCTCCGTTTGCACCCCGAAAACCCGCGACGCGGAGTCTGGAACCCTCCCGTGGACGCCCAGGTGAAGCTCCGGCACCAGGGGGGTTGCCCCGAGGAGGAAAATGTGGTGTTTGTGGGAAGCGAAACCCCAAAGGAGTCGAGTTGTCCCAATTATTTCTCTCCTGCTGGCTTGATTGCCACTGGGAAATGCCAAAAAAACCTCTGGAAATGCCACAAAATCCACCAGGGGATGCCAAAAAATCTCTGAAAACGCTAAGAAAACACCAGAGATGCCAAAAAACCTCTGGAAATGCCAGAAAAAACCCTGAAAGATGTCGAAAAATCTCTGGAAATACTCAGAAAACCTCTGGAAATGCCAAAAAATCCTCTGGAAACACCAAAAAAAAAGGCGATTGAACATCCCCCAGCTGACAAATCCCACCCAGGCGGGCCGGGGCCTCCCTTATAGGGCTCTATAGGGGCCCCCTGGAACCCCCCTTGCTATCGGGGGTGGGGCTAGAGCTCCCCAGGGGGAGGAGGGTACCAGGGGTGGCACCCTCCTCCCCCCAG
>NW_010403481.1:0-12275 GCF_000710305.1 Buceros rhinoceros silvestris
AGGTGAATGTGATGGCATCAGCACTGCCATCTTGGACCCTGCTCATCCCGAGGTGCCTCACAAAGTTGACCAGCCTGCTGCCACAGGTTTCTTTGCCTCTTCTACACAGGTGGATTCTATGTCTCCCTAACAGGATATACTTGTCAAAGAATGTCCCACCATCATAAAAACTGAAACAGCCACATAGCCAGAAGCTGCTACACATTATGTGCCTATTTCTGGCTGCTCCCTTTCCTCCAACTGGTAAAACAGAGCAAAAGATAACTTGGGCACAAATAATTTTCACTTGCACTCCCAGAGCTTTGTACTCTTCCTTGATTCTGGCTTGCAGTGTCATTCATGCTCACATGCAAGAGTAACAGCAGATAGAAGTCAGTGCCCTTGACAAGTTGCAGCAGTCTCTTGGCAATGTCTCAGACCTTTAGCTCCTGCAAAGCAGCATACCTCTTGCAACTCCCTGTCAGGTTAGCAGATGGATATTTCAAGTGCCCTTTTTACAGACAGTCACCCACTATGACCACTCGTAATTTCTTTCTACAGTATCCACTATATGCTGTTGGTCCAGTTTCTCCATGAGGAAGAAACTGGGTGTCTATAGGGGCTAAAGTTTCCTATCTGTTTTTGGTGACGATGCTGGAGAGTGGAGAATAAATCAGAGTCCTGCTTTTTTGGGTCACCAGGATCCAAGGTGCCACATTCTCAGTGGTGTTTGCTATAGGAACTTGTTTATGAAACCACCACTCCCTGTCTTGGCTCTTCTAATACTGTGCAGCCTTTTAACTGATTTTTGCAACTTGGCCACCTGATGTAATAGAAGGGCCTGGACACTCATTGCAACCTTCCACCTGTGCTGAAGTCTCCTCCTTTAACAATTCCATCTGGGTGGAAACGTCAGACTTCTCAGGGGGTCTCTCTGTAGGCACAAGGTTTTAGCTCTGAAGTGAGCACGCTCCACTTTGGCAGAGACCTGGAGCACTTCCCTGAGCTGTGAACCTACCAGCAGGGTGCAGGTCCTCCCCTGCATGCCCTCCTGCGCCAACTGCCATGCCACACCCTGGTGGCTCACGCTCCCTGCGGACATTTAAATCTCTGGCTATGGCTTCTGGCAGCACCCACACTGCAGCATCCTCATTCACAAGAGCTGCGGGCACCGAGCGGATCCCTCCGCTCTTCTTTGGTTGTCTCTGGCTCCAGGAACCCAGCGGTCACCTCCATCTAGCATTCAGCCACAGAACCTACTGGTGCCACTGCAGGGCTCCTCAACCATACGTAACAAGCACACGCAAGCAACTGAGGAGACAGAAAGAAAAAACGCATACCCTCACACCACCACCACACAAAAAGAAAATAAAAGGAAAACCAACAGAAGATAGCGGGGGACCAAGGAACGCAGCAGCAACCAGAGTGCACTGCAGAAGGAAAAACATGGAAAAGATCCTGTCAGGCATCAATTTGTTGTGCAGTTTATCTGCAGCTGGTTTTAAAAGCATAATTTCTACTTCCCACTGGGTATCGTGCGCAGTTACAGACCACTCCCACTCAGCTGAAGTATACAGCAAGTAGGCCAGATTTGCGTTATATTCGCACTATACTATCCACCATCTACAGAGCAAAAACCCCATGCCTTCTCCAGTCCCTACTTTATCCATGGCTTGCTGCTATTACACAGGTCAAAGGACAAGCTGGTTTAGTATTTTACAAACAGAATACAGGGCAGAGAAATTTGTGAGAAGTTATCTAGAAACAGAGGCTTTTTGGCAGTCCCCATTTGCCCAGGTTGGGGTGAAGGACAAATTTAATTGCTCTGCCAGAAAGTTACTACACATGTAACCTACAACATCCTCTGAAACAGACCCAGATAGGATGTTGAGATTTGTTGTTTATTCACTTTTAAAACTCATGAAGACTGTATTCATTTTAACACTGTCAGAGGCATACCTGACTTTACCAAGAAGACTGACACCCTGCAGTCACGTCAAGACAGATTAATTCCACAGCGATGCTCCACAAAACCTGTCATGATCCAGGAACTGTAACACTCTTTTCTTCACCAGTCCCTAAACTACATAAAATCCAGATAACAGCTATAAACCCACTTCTAAACACCACACTAACAGAAACTTCGGGAATATCCAGATAATATGCAAAGCATTTCCCCGCTTCTACACCAAAAGCATCACCACACACAAAGAAAGCACAAAACCACACCTGGTCTGCTCCTGCCATACACATCATTCAGGAAACCAAAACAAAGGAGCTCTTTTCTTCCAGGGAGATTTCATGCTCCCTGCTATTGTGAAGGTTTTGCCACTGGAGTACACAATTGTGTCTCCACTGACCTGATACCTTGTTTTTCCGTGTCATAGGCAGAAATACATCTCACTGTTGACAGCTAGAATCATCTCTAGTATCCAACGCGAGCAGTGGGAAGAGACTGATTAATGACGTTTTCAAAGTTGGTAGCTGAGGTGGAAAAGAAAGGCTGCAAAGAAAAACCACTGAAGAAACAACTGATTTTAAAAATCCTAAATAACACAAACCTTACAAAAAAAATCCGTTTTGGAACATTTACAAACTCCACAACTTTCAAGTTTAATGCACAGTCAGTGGAAAGCTACAAAACTAGCCACTAACACTTGAAAACCATGAAATCTTGGCCTTATGTTTTCTGAAAAAGACACTGGAAAATGTGAAACAATACATTACATTTAGTATTTAAATGGCTAAAAATGCAAGTTCTCGCAGTCACATAATATTATATGAAAAATCATGCTTTTTTATTTAAAACCTAGTTTTACATGTTAAATTAGTCTTTTGATAAAGGTGATTAACATATGAAGCAATCTTTATGGTATACATGTGTGCACAATTGCATCTAAAATTAAAAGATCCAAATGAATACTCATGTTTTGAAGCTTTTTCCACCAATTCTAGCTCTGCTAGTACAACATCTACACAATACATTTTTAATTTCTTTTGAGAAAATTATGCACACATTCACACTTTTTCCACATTTTTCCCTGACAAGGTTATTAAACGTATTTTCAACAAAGGAGAAAATGACAAGTTTGATCCTCAGCCTTTTTAAATCAGTGGAAAAAATTCCCACTGGCAAACTACTGTGCATCCAACCTAGATCAATAAATAGACGAGGGAAAAAAAACACCAAGCGCTTTCAAAACATGTTGTCATGCAAACAATAGAGAAGTGGGAAATAAAACCAGAAGTTGTGGGGGAGAGGTTTGGTAACTCAGTTGGTTGTCACAACGCTGACTGCCACATTTAACTAAGCCACGTATATGAAGATGCAATTCCTAATCTTCAGATTTACAGCATCCTAGTCAGTGAAGATGACTAACATCGCATGTTACATGCACAACACATCTTCAACTTCCATCCCATTGTCAGCCAACTCATAGGAAAACACAGAGCACTCACTGTTCCTTTACAATGGGTTCAAAAATATTTTCCAGATATTTATGAATGGTTCATGAGCTACAGCAGTTCAGCAGTTCTTAAAGAAGGCTTGTAAGAACGATGGGAAGGCCTCTTGTGACAGACATGGGTTAATACATTTAAACTAAAAGAAGGTAGATTTAGACTAGAAAGAAGGAAGACACTTTTTGCAATGAGGGTGGTGAAACACTGGCACAGGTTGCCCAGAGAGGTGGTAGATGTTGCACCCCTGGAAACATTCAAGGCCAGGTTGGACGGGGCTCTGGGCAACCTGATCTAGTTGAAGATGTCCCTGCTCACTGCAGGGGAGGTTGGACTACATGACCTTTGAAGGTCCCTTCCAACCCAAAGCATTCTGTGATTCTTCAGCACACTGATCAGCCACTAATCTTCTCGAAAAGAGCTCTGACCGTTCAATTAGTTTCTGAGAGAGAGATTAGTATATCACATTTTATACGTATTATATACTCTTGTATATGTTACACACACACACACACACACACACACACACACACACACACACACACACACACACACACACACACACACACACACACACACACACACACACACACACACACACACACACACACACATATGTATAATCTACACGTGCACATATTAGTGCTCCACTTTTTGATCTACCAAGAACTACTACTGCTAACACACCTGACTTGGGAATAACATTATCACCAGCTAGCGCTGGACTTGCAGACTACTAATTCCTCAAAATATAAAATGAGGAAAAAATGATCTTACATTAATGGAACTGTCACCACTAAGACTAAACTTAATTACAAACTGCCAACACTTCACTGGATCTCTGCTCTAAATTGCCCATCAAGCAAACTAATGAACCTGCCAGATCAAAGGAAGCAATATTAAAGAAACAGGGACACACAATTCAACCATCTTATGCACGACAATAATATGTTTGACTCCCTTGTATGAAAGCTCAATCTTTCATTCACACAGAAAATTTGTATTTTTACACTTTTTTTCACCAAATACTGCCCAGTCAAGCATGGAGCTTCAATACAATGCCAGCTAAACAATTACTTCATTCTACCAAAAATGCATCAGCATAATTTCACCATTTTAACATTATACTATTAGTCCATAGGAAATGTCATAGAATCACAGAATCATTTCGGTTGGACAAGACCTTCATGATCATCAGCATTGCAGGTCACCTCTAAGCTGTGTTCAGCACCACATCTTTTAGATACTTCCAGGGATGGCGACTCCACCACTTCCCTGAGCAGCCTGCTCTAACACTTCACAACCCTTTCTGATACGCACACAGTTAAGCGAAAACAGCCTAATAAAACTCTTTTCAGCAACATGAACAAGAAACTCATCTCTGTACATTAACTAAGGCAACTAACCTCTCTTTGGACTATTCCTATTTTGCTTGTGCAAGTCACATTTTTGCAAAGGCTTCAGAGACAAAATATTAGCATCTTTGACTTAAAACTCTTCTTTGAACAACACTGAAGTTTGTTAAGTCGAGACATTCCTTGACAAACCACATCAACTTCAGCACACAGTTCGTAATGCCTGCCTTTAAAATTACAAGGCACTGGATAGTAACATTCAAACTTTTCCTCATGGGAATATGGGGCTATTTGAAGGCACTCAGTCCTTCTCTGTGGCCCAAAGAGCTCGAAGTGGAAATGGCTCTCAAGTTCTCCAGTGGGGGCTTTCTGCTTCAGGGTGATCTCACGGCTTGCAATCCAGCTCCCACACACTCCTCCCCACAGCACCTTCTCAGGGTGGGGAAAGGGAGTGGCTGGGATAAGCCCTGTTCTAGCCATAGCCAGGTGGCATACAACTCCTCAGGAACCACAGCCAACTGCACTAAATTAAAGTAGACCTCAGGCTACCTTAAAAGGGCTGGGCCAAGTCAGGAGAGAAGAAGCATGCAGCTGTAATTAGGACGGAGTTCAAGGAACACATACTCTCTTAATCAAAAACATTCTTCCTCTTAATTTGGTCAAACACTAACAGTTTTACAAAGGTCTTTGTAGTGTACCTCCTGTCTTTCCCATCTTTGCAGCCAAAGATACTAGCAAGCCTAGGTGGAGGGGGAAGGGAATATTACCTGTGCCATGTCATTTCTATTGCTACTGCACTCAGGAGTTTTAGATCCTAAAAGAAGAGGCCAGACAACAAAAACGCCACTGCAATGCCAGTGCTGAGAACGACGGCACTCCTGCTCCCCAGGAGATGCATCAGGTAGGTAACTCAAAACAGGCTGTCCCTGAAGATGAGCATCTCAGCAAAACAAAAGCCAAATTGGAGACAACACAACTGTTATTCTTAAATTTGACAGAGCTTCAGTAAAAACTGAACCCAAACAGAAACAATGCTGGAAAATGCTGTTTCAGTGCCCTTTTTTTTGGTTTGGTAATTTTGCTGCCTGAATAGCAGTTGGCAAGAAAGGCAGTTAATGCTATTTACAGATTGAGTCTGATGTTACACTGTCAGAAAAACAACGTGACCACAAAGACACTGGAGAACTTTTCAAATACAAAAGGTGAGAACTGCCTAATACGAAGCCATTACACATTCAGATCCTTCAAAGCCTGAAACCAAATTACAAGGAGCTTTGCCTGTGAAAGACATGAGTTCAAGAAACTTGTTGAAAGCAGAAAGTTCTTCTAGAAATCACAAGTTTTCTAAAATCTTTCTAAAATCATGAGTTTTACCTCTAGAAACAGAATTAATTACACACTTTCAAAAATGCGAAGGGACACTGGATGCAACAGTGCCGTGGAGATGTTAAAAATCAGATCCATAAAAACAAGCCAACAAACCTAAAAATTAGGTTTGCAGAGGGAAGTAAATCTGTCTATGACTACAGGCTTTTTTTAAAAAAAAGAGGAAAGGGGTTGGTAAGTTGGCAGAGCTTGTGGTGAGGTTTGTTAGCATATTTTTTCGCTCTTCTGTATGAGGTTAAATAAAACCCCAGATTTTTGCCTGAAAATATTTCTAGTCTACAAGGTCCTTCTAAAAAAGAACTGTATGAGAACTTATAACTGGTAGAAGGATTTAGATCTGGTAAAATCGATTTTCATTAAAATATGAAGTAGCTGTTTCTCACTGCAGTGCCTACTTCCCCTCACATCACTTGTCCCTTCTGCTCTACTACCACCATCACCATTTACAGAGACAAGACACAAAAAGACTCACAAAAAATACTGTAGCTTCTGGTGGTAGAGGCTGTAGAAAATACATCTATGAGTCCCTAACTCCCAAAACTTTAAGTCAAAATAATGAAACAAAATGGGGGAAGAGGGGAAAGGAAATATATTTTCCTTTCTTAAGTACAAAGACCTGAAGTCCAGAGTCTCCCAAGGGGGTTAGATTGATAGAAGCAAGAACTGCGCTCTGTTCATTGACATATCATCTCAAGGATTTGGCCAGCAGACCAATCTTACCAGTTTTCAGTCTCCTCCTCACGTTCTTCAGAAGACTGTTTCATATCACATCTTCCGGATTTCTGCTGGATCCCAGCCTGGCTCAGTTTAAAGCTGCCTTGGAACAGGCAAGCAAACAGCTCCAGGGATAGCCAACATGAAGCAGAGATATAATGATACACATCTAGAAAGCGTGTTGTGGTTTGGAGCAGGGGAGGGAGAAGCTGCCAGAGCTTTCGCAGAGTCACAAGGTTAAGTCCTCTCTGCATGGAGACTCTCAGAAAAACAAAGCAGAACAATAATTCTTAGAGGCAGCAGCCTATGGACCACTGCTGCTCAACCTCTCCAGTAACAGCACCCATACAGCAGCATAAAAGTATATGCTATTTAAAATGTGTTAACGACATTAGTTGATTTGCTGCACACAGTGACAAAGGGCACCCATGCACAACATTCTACTCCTGGATGAAATCGCTGTTACGTCGTTGACAATGCAAGGCATATGCTCTCATCTGCTTGCTGGAAGGCCTCTGTCTGCCTCCTGCCAGATTAGAAACAAAAAAAATATGAAAGAAGGTGATGGGAGACTAAGAAGGTTGATTAGATTAATTTAGTTCTCTTTCCTTATCATTCGGGATGAACTGTACAATAAGAACTATTCAAGAAAGACAAAAGGGAACTGCCTAGTAGGATTTCAGTGAGGACACAGTGCAGAAACAAAGATGAGGTTTCATAGCAGTACGCAAAAACATTGGCCAGGAGAGAAACAGCTAAGGCAAAGCAAATCAGTCTTGATATTCTTCCTAGGTACATGAATATGAGATGGTAGTGGAAGACATCTCCACACAACCTAATGCCCTATGTACACATAACCTCACTCATCTCAGGTGCCAGGCAACTGTCTGAGCGCCTGTCCCTGATTAAAGTCAAAGCTTCCAGCATTTCCTAGCATCAAGTCTCCTAACATACTATTAAAAAGCACATTAAAAAAGGTTAAGGATCAAATATACTCTATGCATAGACCCACTGAAGTCAGAAAAAAAATAAAGTAGCTTAACTGAAAACAAAGGTGACCCTGGCTAGAAGTCAGGGAAAGCTTTCTAACTAGAAGAGTCACAAAGGACTGCAGCTAAGCTCCTGGGAGGCTCCATTAGTTAAGGTTCTCAACAGATCAGACCAAAAGAACCTGCAAAGAATGAATCGCATATTTGTGACCATGCCCTCATGTAAGGTTATTCACATCAACTAGCTATATATCGCACTCACCTAATTCCCTTCTACCACTATTGCTCTACAGAAGGAATCCCTAGTCATTACGAAATTATGACTTTAACTTCAAGGAAAAAAAAAAATCATAACACTTAATTCTGAGTTTCCTCACAGAAATATGCAGGCTTACTGGTTTTAGGAGTCAACAGGGTTCATGCTTTTGAGTGCCTCTCTGCAACCATGACAACAGAAAGTTTAAATTATTTTAAATGAGTGTAAGAAAGAAATTCAAGACTTTCTACTGACAAAAAACCATCAAAGCGAAATCCACTCTAAGAATCAGACAGTAGCATTGCACATTTTAAGCCTTCTAGAAAAATCAGAGACCCTTGAAGATACCTGTATGAGTTTAACAACCACTGTCACAAACAGTGCAGGTTCTTAGCAAACAGCAAAGATAAGGTAATGCACCTAAATCCTCTTACTGCAATTTAAACTAAACTGACTTACCAAGTATTTGCTACTCATGCACATGGATAGCTACCATAGCTGAACACTCATCAACTTGATAATGTGCCCAAACCTTTCCAAAGAAACTTGTAATCATCAGCAGAGCCCACAAAACTGCATGCAAGTAAAAGATTTAGATACTGTAGTCCCACTGGAGAACTTAATTTTAGATAGGGCAACACACACCTACCTGAATCACAGAACTTTCAGCTACATGCCGCTGCATAAATGACTCTGTGACAGTCAAACCTTCCTTCTGAAATGGTTTTAATATGTTCCTATGTGAAGAATTACAGTACTGCTTAGAGAAAACATTTCTTCATATCAGCAGCAGCTGCTCCTTAAAACTGTGAAATCCACATTTCATTATATGGGAAATGTTTGTTTATTAAAAATGCAGACTCAACAGCATAAAATCATCTATCTTCCATCCTATCACTGAGAAAGAAAATGTCAACTCATTGTACTAAGATTCTGCTTCCCAGTTTCAGCTCATGGTTCTAGCTCTCAAACACCAGCCATCATAAAGGTAAATCAATGTAAGCGATACTCTTGAGCTGGTATTTACTCTGTAACTGGTAATTCAGGCTTTGAGACAGTTTTTCAGCATTACCTCAGTGCCAAGCATGATCTTTAGAAAAGACTATTGAGGGACTCTAATGCAAGCACCCGAATACTTTTGTAAATAAGTTATTGTGCTTATGTCCTTTGTGTACAGTTCCAAACCTGCTTATGATTACATGGTATGAGGTAATCCTCACTGACATCGGCAGCATCCTCCTCACCAAGATCAGACCATTCCAATTTCTTCTTTTACTTATGCATAGTTTTTTCTGGTTTAATCTGAATTTTGTTTGCTTTGATACATTATTGCTTAAGTGGCATTTGAGATAATGCAGCAAATTGTACTATTATTTTTATCTTCTATAGCAGAACGTGTGTGAGCTGACTGAAGACTAACCTCTGATTTGACTTATTTTGGCTGAATCAAGTGTCACTGGAGGCTATTCCCAGCTGAAGCAAGAGTCCAAAACCAGAATAAACTTTTGTTCAAAATAAAAAATCCTTTTAAGCAGATCCATCCTTCTATCGATATGAAGCAGATTAAGGAGAAAAAAAAAAAAAAAATCACAAAAAATTGTATGTTCCTCCAGGGTTCAAAGAAGTATGTTATTTCCCCAAAATATTTTTATTGCTCTAATCCTTAGCATAGATAGATAGAGAGATTTCAAGGTGCTTTAACATTCTCCAACATATTCCTTTTCCCACAAGCGAGTAGCCAATATAACATGAGCACTGTCACAACATGCAGCCAAACAGCACTACAGGGCACTTGTATTTTTTTTTTTCCCTGAAACCATATCCAGTTAGTCAGAAAGACTATTTCTCCATGCAGAGAAAATCTTGAGGTTAGGGGGTTTGATGGGCTGTCAGGGCTGATGGGTTGATCTAATCCGTTTGACAGATTGCGTGTTTTGTGTTTTGATAAGGTCAGTACTTACTGTGCACTACCTGATAGGCGTTTGGCAGATGAGCTACCGTTGCAGCTTTGTGTTAGAGACGTTGCCTAGAAACCTCCTTCAACTCACATTGCTCCTGGACACGCAGTGGACCTCCCTTCCAGCCTGCCCCAGGCAAGCTGCTAATGCCAACCTATTATCTTTCACTTCAGGAAAGGTTAAGCTAGGTAAGTACAAAATGATTTGTATCAGTATAAACTGTTTCCATGCTGGTTTATCTTTTTTTTTCTTGCAATGAAAACAGGACACCCGTAACCAAAACCATGACAGCCATGCAAGAACTAGATACACATCAGTTCAGAGCTACCCATAATGCGTGTGCTTAGAATTTGAGGTAGACACCTGGTGTAACTTACCCATAGCAGAATTCTGCAAATTTATATTATGAGAGCAACAACCCCAGACTAATCAGCTCGTCCATTGCCTAGAGACAATATTCTCTGAACTGACAGCTTGGCCTTTTTTTTCCTCCATCCTAATGTGGTGCTCTCCCACACTTGTCAAGGTGCTCACTTGTGTATTGCTGCAGCCCTACACTGATACCTCTCTGGGGCAGGGCCAGCTTTTGCCTTGACTATTTGAGGAATACTTTGATGTTCTAAGAGCTACCACAACTTAAACAATGTGTCCCTCCACAAAAACTCCAGCCCCAACTTTGGTGCCAGAGGAAACAGCTGTACACTTCAAAAATGACCTAAATCTACATGCATCATGCATGTTGGAGCATAAACTGGTAAGAGTCAAAGGCATTGTTTAATTAAATGTTCAGTCCCTTCTTCCAGACTGGAAATGGCTAGTGCTCCTGACAGAGCGCGAGGCTTCCTTTGTGTATACTTGAACACTACTGCCATTTCCTCTAAATCGTTCTTCTGTTTTCCCCCGCTCCTGCTTCAGACTTAAGAGCTGAGAAGAACTGTGCTTTTCCTTGCATTATGTTTTTTTTTTCCTTTTTGCAAGCCTGTAGTGAATAGAAAAAGCCTGTATCAGACCGGTCAGGTTTCCTGTTCCCCTGTAACTGTTAAAAACGACTGTAAAATGCAAGCACATTTGTATGCACAGTGAACTTCACAGCAAACACCTGCTTCTTAATGGTGCTCTACACTCTGCTAGCTACTGTAAGTTAGTGCTTGAGTAGATTTTTTCACTTCATTTTTTGTACTTGGAAATCAATGTTCAAAATTCAACTACACTTATTTTCCATAGTTAAAGTGATTTTTCTTATCCCATATTCCTTCTGTATGAAAGAAAAGAAATATGAATCAGAGCAAGCATGAGAAACTGGACTGCAGTTTGCCTTTAAACAAAGACTTCATGAGACAGTTCCTGAAACCTGCTTCTGCAGCAGAATTTTTTCAGGAAAGTAGGAAAAAATAGATGGAAGATCATGGAGTAAAGATTCAGTCATGAGAGCAACAAACACAGCTCTCACACTCTAAACCGTCAGACTCAAGATCCGCACACTGATGAAAAGCCAAGAATGACTAAGAAAAAGTTTAACTTTTATTTAAAAGGTAGATGTTAACAACATGTAACGTCTTCATACAAGATCTAACGCATTTTATTCTCAACATCATCATTTACTAATTAAGCCTGTTCACAGAAAAATTGGATCCAATTTGACTCCTCTTGAAGTTAGTGCCAAAGCACACCTAAACAGCTACTGTCTTCACTGGAATCGAAACTGGGTCTACAAATTTCAAGTATTCCCAAATCAGGGAAAGGCTTTGATAAGTCACTGTTGCTTTCACAAGAAAAAGAAATGTTACTACCATATCACTGCCTGAGGAAGAGAATTGGCTTTTGCAGGAACGGCCCAGGGGCACTGGACAAAGAGCTGAAGAAATAAATCACAAGGCCGAGAGTACTTTAACAGTAAATCCCATCCATACCAATCTGGAGTGCTGGGAGAGCAGAGAATATCCCCCATTTCTGGAGAAAGACAATTTGTAGATGGTGATTTTAAAGGCACTATACTTTCTCAAGCCTTAACACAGAAGAACAAAAGACTACTCAAAGCAACCCAGAATAAATGTATCTTTGCAGAGCACCAAAAGCTTTAGGGCTTGCTATGTCAGACACACTGAAAAGAAAATCGAAGCGTTCAGCCCACACAAAGAGAACAGGCATATGGGCATGTGTTTCGGAACATCCAGGTCCT
>NW_010403481.1:12393-22267 GCF_000710305.1 Buceros rhinoceros silvestris
CCTGCTGAAGGACTTTTAGAGAGAAAAAAAAATAATAGGGAGAACAACACGGCTGAACAATCTGACATCAAAATGGAGGCAAAATACTTGATCGTTTGAACTTCAGGGCTTTATTCCATCCTGAAAATGTTCTAAAAAACACACCTTTAAGCCCACTCCCTTCTTCTCTACCCAAAGCAAGCAATGCAAATGAAACCTAAAAAGCTGAGGGCAAGTCAGGACATTCACATACCTTCTTCAAAAGGTTCCACAACAAGGTCTTGTGACTTTCTTCTCTTCTTTCACAGAGGAAACAGCAATACAAAAAAAGTTTTTTGCAAGTGTCAATTTGCATCCCTCCTTCATTTGCCCAGGGCCTTTTATTCCTGAATAAAAGTTTAAGCTCACTGCTGAACTTAAACTGCCTTTCTCCCATGACGCCTCCTGAAGTGTCCTGATTTGCTCTGAGGGGAAGTCCAGGCAGAGTTGTCAGGGTCACTCACTGATGGTCTCAAATATAAAGCACTTGGTTTCAGTCATTCAAGCCAGCCTTTGACATGACCCAGCAATACACTAGTCTTCAAAGCACCCTCGATTTCTATCCCTCAACCATTACAGTCATGCTACAACAATCAGAATTATGACAATCAGAGACCCAGCTTTCTTTTACTCTGGCATATTGAATAAACAAACCAACCGTACAGACGAAAGATTGTCTGTCAGCATCAAGCAGACTTCAAAGGACCCTTAAAGGGGGAGGTCTGGGCTGCGTGCAACCCAGTGTAGACGTGGCCAGCCACACCAACTTAGCCCATGATGTAACAGGCTCCTTGCACTCCTTTGCACAGTCTTCCCAGGTACTACAGACACGGCCACAGAAAGCTGTGGGAAATGTGAATCTGATGCCTCCTCCAGCATAAACAAAAACAAAAAGTTATAGCAGTCATGCCTTTCCAGTCTTATTCGTTTCTACACATGACTTTCCTTCCCTTCAACAGCCTTGATGAGAAGATTACACTACTCTATGAACAACAGCCACCTTCTATACCATAAGCAAATAGATAACACCACTGAAACAGCATCAGAGAGAGGCAAGGCCTACTGCAGTAGTATTCTGCCTCTGATGTCGGCCAACACTAGCTAGTTTTGAGGACAGTTTAAGATGCGCTCGGTAGGAATATACGGAGACTCTGCTTTTGTGTTACATGTCATAGCACTGTTCAGAGATTACGTCTTTCCAGAAAAGCATATCTAACCATTTCCTTCAATTTGTAAATCAGTGCTGAATTAAGTCCTAGTTACTCAAAGAATATGACTTCTTCCTCATATTCTTAATTGAGTAGCTAGTTTCACCAGTTTACTGTGCTACTTACACATGGCATCAAAAAAAAAAGTGTGTTTTCCCTTACGGTATTGAATGTGGCCCCTTATAAAGACATGTATTGTTTTGGTATTCTGAGAGGAAAAAGAACTAAACCCCATTACATTCCTTCTAGCCCCTATTCATCTACCAAACAGGAAAGAAGGTTGCTGCAATTTTTTTTTTTTTTTTACACTGTGACACTGAGAATCTGAATAAAACTGAGGAACCAATATCAGAACTGTAATTTTCCATACCTAATTTATTTTAAAAATTAAACTAGAGCTTCAATATTTAATAAATAATAAGTGGGTATTACTACAGAAAGAAAATATTTTTGGTCACACTACAAATAACCTGTTCTCAGACGTAAATGAGAACTTGCAATGAAATACACACTATGCGGAAAACGAGAAGCAGGTCTGCTGGTTTTTATCTGGACAATCTTTCTTTGGCTCAGTCCTGTAAAATGCTCAACTGCCTTTAGTTCTGCACAGTGTTAAAGTATGTGCTTACACACATTATTAGCCATGCCAAATTTTACCACTAATTACATAGGGAAACTGTCATTTTCTGCCTTCCAAATACCTTTCATGCAATTGAGATAGAAAAGATCCTCCTTTTCCATTACTAAAAGGCATTTTGTCTCACTCAAAGAACTTACTCCTCAGTGCTTTCAGTTCTCATTTTCCTGAGAACACAGGAAAGATGGTAAAGTGCTGAGCTACTTATTATCAAACTGGTTCATGCAACCACGTATAGATACCCACATACTTTAGGAACCATGTTCCCATGGTTCAGCGTGTCTTTTTGTCTGGCTCATTGAGAGCCATTTGTAATCCTGCAAAGTTTCAAAGATAAATAGTGACAAGTACGTACCTGAACAATCTAAAAATATAGCTTGCTTTTTCCTCCGCATTAGTAACTATCCATGACTACAATTACTTTATTACATACTTTAAACGTAAGCAGGAGCAGCTGGATTTCACAGAATGTCACTTACTAAGCAAAACTAATACAAATACCTGATAGGACGGGGAGTTCACCGCTTGAATGGACTTACCTCATGTCACACCCAAACAAAAATTAAAAAATTCACCAGGGGTCATGAGAAGGAAGCGTCTGTTAAAAAGGAATACTTACCAACCTCTGAGACTTCTAACAACCAAGATTTAGTATAACGCCACTAGTATTACAGGTTAATGATGCATTCAACTCACTAAAGATTTCCAGGACAAATGGTTAAAAAAATCCCTACAGAGGTATTTTAAATTCTAGTTATTTTTTTCAATAATGACAATTTGTATTATCAATTCAAAGAAACTACTGCAGTCTCTCTTTTCTAGCTCTGGAAAGGTAATACCAGAATTATACTTCACACAAGATCTCTTCCCCTGTCAGCACTGCGTTTATTTTCCTCTCTCTGTCACATTCCCAACTGTTTCTCTCTCCTGATCTCTACCCTTCCCAACACTAAGGTTTTTCTTTTCCTTTCCTCAGATAACAAATGCAGGTGCACTGTATGCACAATTAGTGCTGCCTGTGTTTCCTTATACACCTCAAACTGGACCATCCTGACCCATTTTTCTTACAGGTAAGCACTTGCCTCCCAGTCTCTAAGCACAGTCTACTTCTGACCAGTGGGACAGCAGGCAAAACAAGGTATGGTACTTCTGTGGTGATACTGAAATAGCAGCTTTAAAAAAAAAAAAAAAAAAAAAATCAACCTTCTTCAGATAGCTAGCTTAATTTTGCAAGCATAATTGCATTTGGTTGTAGATACTAATTAAGTTTAAAAAAAAAAAAAAAAAAAATCCATATTTATGGTCACAAACCAAGTAAGACAGCCTTCTGTCAGAGATAAAAAAGCACATTTCCCACTTGACAAAACAGGCAGGCTCCCTGCTTCATGCTGCGGCAAAACCAGTGGAGCAGAGCTCTCATTTTCCAATGTTTCTACTGGTTTTCCCCTTCTAAATAACAGCATGGGTTGACCCCAAGCATGTCCCTTTGACCTTAGAGACTACAGCACCCAACCAGTGTTCAACCATGCCCAACAAAGAATGCAAAGGATGAAGTGGGAACAAAACCACCATCAATACTGAAATTACAATTTTTATTTTAAACTATGAAGTTGAATTGGTATGCAGCAAGCACAAGAACTGATCAGAAAGGCAGTATGTAAAATGTGCAGTAAAAATGCAGTCTGCCGATTCTACCCAGATATTTAAATACGATTATTCACTTGCAAATACCACGCTTTTGAATAAACTGCAGCTAATATGGCTGCTCTGTCATTACAAAAATGAAATCCCCTTGAGGAAAAGAAGTTCAAACAAACAAAAAAAAACCAGACCCCAAAACCTGACAAGAATGGAGAAATGAGAATGCACCAATAATGTCGCAACTTTCTACAAAAAATAACAGAAATTAGTAATGACATAACATGATCAATCAAGTTCTTGTTTTCTCATACATGTTCAGTACCATTTGGCAACAGATATTTTACAGTGTGAAGTGACATAAAACTATAGCTTGTTAATGAATCTTTCTGAAGCACCTTCCAAATTATTCAGTCTCTTCAAGAGTTCTCCTCGTATCATGTGGTAATTTTTAGCAGTTTTCTTTTAGTTTAGAACTTTAATGAACTAAAATAAATAAAATACCGACAGATGGCATTTAACTATACTAAATACTCTAATGTGAGAAATGCTTACTTCAAGCTACAGAAAACCAAAAGTGTTTAATAAAAAGGCCACCTCACACAGCTTACATTCGCCCCAGTTACATTAAGAAATTATTGCTCACTGAAACCAGGAAAACGGACCCCTCTGACAATATTACTGCTCAAACCTCAGGTCAACTAAGAGGTAACTTCATTTAACAGTTAATGGATTTCCTTCTTGCTGTCATGCTGGTTTCACTAATTTAGTTAAGCGCACCTAGAGAAAATAAAGTGTGCCAGTGTTCATTTATTTTATGATTATTCCCTGGGGTATTTAAAATTGCTGGTCTCATCTGTAAAGATACCGGTGAAATTAGTAATGTGTTTCAAACATGTGACAGTAATGTAGAGAAGTAGTTAACAGCAAGGTTGGTGAGCCCTTTGGTTCCTTTAATTCTTTTTTTAACAGAATTGTGCACTATTTCAATCCAGTTCTAGAGGACTGAAATAGTACATAATTCCACATCCACCATCTTTTATTCAGTGTGCAATCGGATGACTATTTTACACCCGTAACAGAAATTTAAGAAAAAATAGCATCTTTCTAATCCGGAAGTGCTACAGAGTATCACTAATTCACAAGTTCATTAATTTTTTTGCTGTTGTTGTTGCTTTTATTACAAAAAAACCCCTTAGATGTAGTTTACCTACAACATCAAAGAAAACATGTACTTATTTACACTTGGTGCTTGACAGTATTATCCGCTTAGTTCCACTGCTGCTGTGCAAAATATGCAAACGTAACAGAAAACTGTAGCTTTACACAGAAACCAAATTACAAGAAGTAATTGTAAACAAGTTCCAACAAAACTTGGAACGGTATCCGTTTTTCTAACTACTGTTTTCAGTGATTAAAAAGAAAAAAAGCAGCTGGATTTCAAGACTGTGTTCTTTTAAACCATGCAATTTTTACTAACTATTCTTTCAAGAGCAAAATTCTGAATAGCTAGAAGAATCTGCTTTGCAAGTATCTTGAAATCAATTCCAAACAGAGCAAAAGAAAGAATACGATTTAATAGGCTTGAGCATTGAAATTGCAGTTTAGTAATTACTGTAGGTGGTAAGCAACTGACCACAGGTGGAAAACAACTGACATCTACCATTACAAAGATTTTTAGGATTTCTGAAATAGTGTACCTGCACAATTAAGAAAATTTCTCACAGAAATATGCTTTCCTTCTTAAAAAACACGGAGGTATAAAACAGCAGAAATCATATTACAAAGAATACACTCCAGATTCACAAGGCAAATGACTACCAATTTGACTTTTAATGCCAACTCTCAATTAGAATAATTAGCACAATGTCAGATCTTTCTATGCATAAGGCTCTACCTCCTGCTGACATGTGCATGCATTAAGCATTTTCACCAGGGAAAAAAACAGGAGCCTGCCATTCCCATACAGACTCTTCAGAGTCCTTTCAGCTCAATTAGCCTGGTCCAAAAGTGCGCCCCACATTTTCTGTACATATTAAATTTTGAAGGCACAAAGCCTTGGATTGCTTTTAAAAAAAAAGCCCACAAACTTCACTGTGTAGTGAAAAAGAATAATAACAGAATAATGCCCAGAAAACTTTCTAAGAAATGGTATGTTTAGCTACTTCTATATATCGTACTAAACCATATTGTCAATTATTCCATAAGTTTCTTAAACACACGTACCACATTCTGATAAATGCACTCATGTTTTTTTCATCTGAAGTCATTTAACACAGTTCCTAACCTGACTCACTCACTATTTGAGGTGGCTTTGTGTCTGTGGGGGTTTGGGTTTTTTCTTTGTTTTTTAAACCATGCTGAGATACTGAAGCATGCTTTTAGATTGTTGGATCTCATTTTGTTAAATTCTCGATAAAACATCATGAAGAAAAATTTGTCTGCTTACTGCAGAGACAAAATCCACACACTTTCTTTGGAGACTGAGTTCCTTATATAGAGACTTACAGTTCGTGAGCTGTAAGTGTAGCTCACAAACCATGAAATGCATCTGTTTATAGAGGGCCAGCATATGGAGGGCCAGACAGCCCTGTATATCCCATAAGTACCAGATAATACCTTAACAGACCAAGTAATGGTATCGTGGCCAGAATATCACCATTAGATGGTACCAGCTAATAAAATAACGTTGAAGAACACACCCTGTAAACTGAGTCTCCCTGGACGAATTATTGTATCTATCCCATTCAACATCTCTCTTACAACAAAAGTTTGCTGTTTCACACATGTCAAATTAAACAGGACTTAGACAGCACAAAAGTAGGGCTCACAGAGGAATTTCAAGGAGGACTTCAAAAGTGCAATGATCAGATAGCTTAAGACTAATTAAAGAGCTAGTTTACTGGAGAAGTTGCTCCTATTTTTTAAAGAACTTTATTCCAGCCACAGAGATACAAATATAAAATAGAGTTATTTCATAATATTTTTAACCTCCTCATTAAAAAGAAAACAGACATTTGTCTTAAACGTTTTCAGGAAAAGTATGCAAAAGAGTTGTTAAATTCCTGTTATGTGCACACTGCAGGATGATAGTATTTTCTGAAACAGCTAATCATAAACAGGATTCATAGCAACATTTTCTAAGGGCCCACAGAGGTTTCCTTGACCTCCCACAACAAGTTTGTGCAACAAGGCACCCCAATCTCCTTCTGCAAGGGCAATTATTCCAATTCTTAGAACACTCAAAACTCATCTGCGAGGTATCATGTCAAAACACGACTGGTATGTCTTACAAATAAGCTCTACCTACTTAGAAGGCAGTACCATACTATAAAAATGCCTAAGTTACTGTTAAATTTATGTGAAGATGAGTCAAAGCAACAGTCCTGGAAAAGTGATTATTTTTCAGTTAACAGCTGATTCTTACCATATTTGCAGGAAGTCTGTTAAAAACCCATTGCTTAATTGGCATCTTGGCATCCTTTTTAGAAGAAAGGCCGCCCCAGTATGAGACCACATACCTTGATTAGACAAGCAGTACTGGAACCTAGTGAATAGACTCTTTTAAGCCAGAATTGCTTGGACTAACAACCGCTATTGCTTTATTTTCTCAAAACACGTACTCTCCAAGATACCTCTCACTTAATGTACTAGAGGGAAACATAAAAATTGAGATTATGAGGTATTTGACGCCCTTTCCTCATTATCTAGCTATTATCAGACTGTTGCAAACCTGAAGGTCGGAGAGCCAGCTTCCACATTTTCACACGACAGCGCTCTGACCTTAAACCGCAAACACATAAAGGGAGAACAGCAAGACGGCATGGTAATGGTGAGAAAACAGAAACAAACTGTGAGAAGCAAAAGCCAGTTTGAGCAACTACAATGAAGAGATCATCACAAACCCCTCCAGACAGTATGGCCCACAGCAGACTAGTCAGATGCTACCAGTCTGGGGACTTTATTCCTGGCTCTGATGCTGACCTGTTGCATGACCCCGGAAAAGTCACTTGACCTCTCTGCACCTCAGCTTTCCCCTTCAGAACCAGAAAAAAACCAGTGCTTTCCTTTCCCTAACAAGCTCTTTGAAATCCACAAAGAGACAAGTATCTTTAAATTGCATTCAAAGTCTCAGTCCTGGTATTGCAGTACCAAGATTGTCCTAATAAACACTGTAATTTTAAAATGTCCTATTTTGCTCCGTATAGTTGCTGTCAAGCACACCAAGACAGAAACAGCCACTCTGCCAACTAAGTAGTGCATCTTCACAACTCTGCATCAGTTCAGAAACGAGTATCTACTTCACAGCTTTATTTCAGATTCACTGAAGTGATGAAGTTGCCTAGGGCTCCTACAGCCAGAGAGCTCAGTCTTCTACCCTTCAAAGCAAATAGGACTAAATCCACTAATACCGAGTAAGTACAGTAAATAGCTATTAAGTTGTGGTTTTATTTCTAGCAGATATGCATCTGCATGCAAAGAAAAAACAGGAACAAAGTTGCTTGCATAACCACTTAAAACCTCTGCCCTTGTAATAGTTTAAGATTTGTGAAACTGTACCAAAAACGTAAGTTTCCTGTGTAGCTGTGAACACAATCACAACTGTAAAAACAAAAGAAAGATCACAATCCAGAATCTGAAGTTTTCAGGAAACCTTTGTCATAAAACACAATACCTGAGAATATTAATAATCTGTAACTTGGTGCCAAAGCTGAAATTTTATAACAACAAATACAAGACTCTGCATTTTTAGATGTGTACTTGTTAACAAAAGAATTAAAACACTCATATTTCAAGGTTAAAGTGCCCAGAAGCAGTGACAAATTTTGAGTTCTGTTTTACTAAGAAATAATCACATAACCTGAGTGGAAACCTGTAGAATAAGACCACCACAAATGCTCCCTGAGGAGTCTAAAATGGCCTAAGTCAGGAGTCATTTGAAAGAGCCAGTTCTGTCCTCCCCCAGCTGTGAAGTGGATAAGGGCACAGATTCAGCTGAAGATTAACCCAGCAAAGGCAAAACTAGTGGTTACCCTTCAGCTGGACGTGCACTGCTCTTCACACGCAGCTGCACAAACACTTGTGCAAGTACAAAGGCACAGAAGAACACAAGGGCAGAAACCATCGGCTAGGGGAGAGCTACGCAGCGCCTCGCTACAGGTTTTCAAAGGCCCACGGAGCTACAGCACTGGGATGTGGTTTCACACTATACAAATTTGATCTTTAAAAAAAAAAGAAAAACCAAACAAACACAACTCAGGCTCTACGAGATGGGAGATTACCCTTTGCCTAAAGTTCCCTGCTGTGCGGTGCCAGTGCCTACCCCAAAATCTTAACAAACTACTTTTCAGTCAGATCTGCATATTGTCCCAACTGACTCTGTGACTGTTCCGTGGTTAGATTCAAGACAAAGAAGGTGCAGGTGGAAGGGGTCACATTTTCAGCATCATGCCACATTCAGATCACACTAAGAATGGCAGGAAACCACAAGCTCATCCTAAACTAGGAACCTAGGAACCTAGACGGTTCCCAACACTGCAGGTCACACATTCTTAAAAAGGAGTTACATCTTCAGACCCGTTCTTTCCCATGGGACACTAATTTTTATCAGTCCCTGCACAAACCCGTCACCTTTCAGGGATGGGAATCCTGAAGCTAACTGTAGGACTATCTTTGCAGATTATTCTTTTAATATACTTGTTCTGTGACTGCATGTTTACAGGCAACAAAAGCATATATACATGCATAACGTACACATCCACGTCTGAACATGTAAAAGTAGGTTTTTCAAAATGTCTAAACTTAGACTTCAAAGACCTTACCTAGGTACTGAATTCCGGCATCACAGTGATTTGCTCACTTGTCTGTGCTAAGTATGGATTTATAAGCCTACTCGCAGGCAGTTGATTCAGCAAAACTTGACAATTCTCAGTACACATAAAGCTGGAAGTGCCACACATTATAGTTATAGGCATACTGTTAAATTCAGATTCCCTCTGCACTCTTTGGGTTTTCCTTTCCCCATTTGCTTCCCAAACTTTAATCATTCAAGCTGAAACATCCAGGCGTACAGGCTTTTTATCCTTCAGGTGTCTTAGGTAAAACAGATCAGCCCTTTCCAAGAAAAAATTCTAGTACAACTGATTTGTTTCTTCTTCTTTTTTTCTGATCCAACACTGACACCACGTATAAGTTCAAGTCCCCAGGTTCTTGAACAAGAGCTGCAGGTGTCAGAGACGTGCCATTTGCTGTCGTCAGGCTTAACCAAACAGGACCAAGTTACGGGCCTTTAGAAAAATCTGTTTTCACATGCTCTGTCAGCCCTCGTTAGCGTTTGGCAGATGACTACTTTGAAGAGCTCATTCGCGCCGAG
>NW_010403482.1:0-309 GCF_000710305.1 Buceros rhinoceros silvestris
GAGGGCACCCAGAGGCGAAAGGTGGCCCCCAGCCGACAATCCCACGGGGGAAAAAAGGGAAAATAAAGGTTATTTCGCTCTCCGGAAGAAGCAGCCTGACTGTGCTGTGGGTGAGAGGTCCCTTGAAGCCAGTTTTGCGCCCCCCCCAGTGGCTCACCTCTCATACCCGGGCGCCTTCCCCCTCAGATTGTCGTACATGTTGCAGATCTTCTGCTTCCTCTCGCCCACCAGGGCCGGCCGCTCGCCCTCCAGGCTCAGGAGGTAGCGCCGCTCGTAGTCCTCCACGTCCAGGAGGAGGCTGTACGTCTG
>NW_010403482.1:665-899 GCF_000710305.1 Buceros rhinoceros silvestris
TCTTGAAGGTCTCTGTGAGCCCCCTCGTGTGAAGCTGCCCCCTGTCCCTCAACCCCTGAGCTCGGAGAGCGTCACCCAATGCTGCGAGGAGCCCAGCCGGCCCCCCCGGGGTCCCCCTCACCTTCTCGATGGTGACAAGGGTCTGACGCCTCTTGTCTCGAACCTGCTTCTCCTTCGTCTCCTGCCGGGGAAGGACAGCGGGGGAAGAGCCGCCCGGCGCTGGCAGCCTCGGGG
>NW_010403482.1:1208-1771 GCF_000710305.1 Buceros rhinoceros silvestris
GCGGGCCGGGCTGCCATGGGGCAGGAGGTTGTTACCTGGCTTGTAGGTGTGCTCCAGCCTGGCCACCTGCGGGGTGATGAGCTTGGTACGTTCCTTCTTGGGGCCGTCGCCGTGGACTTCTTCCGCGGCCGACAGCTTCTCCAGCTTCTGGAAATAATTCTGAGGACGAGGAGGGGAGGAGAGCTCGAGACCCCCCCAAACCAGCCGGCGAGGGCCGAGGCCACGCATCCCCCTCCCCAGTTTGTGCTCCGTCCCTCGCCCATCTCTTACTGGTCGTGCCCATGCTTAAAGCAGTTGTTCCTGTGGGACACAAGGGGACGGTCCCAGCCTCCTCCTCTGTCCTCCCTCGAGATGACAGAGGTCCAGGTTCCTCCTCGGTCTCTTCCTCAACACAGATCCGCTCCCCTTTGGAAGGCCCTGGCTCCCAGTCCTTCCCAGCACACCCCAGTTCACGCCAGCACCATGCCCAGGCGGGGCAGTGCGCGGCCAGGACCTCCCCCCGCCCCGGCTCTTTCGCAAGGGCCCAGCTTTGTTGACTCACGTCCCCCCGCTGTGGCCGCACC
>NW_010403482.1:1995-2223 GCF_000710305.1 Buceros rhinoceros silvestris
TTCGGTCCTCCAGGAGTTTTCTGGGTGGGCAACCGGTTCCTCCACACCCGCTTTGTGAACAGGGCTGGCCACCGCTCCAGTACAGCTCACTGGCCCAGTCAGGCACCCCCCAAGCCCCGTTTCATCTCCCAAGGCATCTTAAAGGCCTCTGTGAGCCCCTTTGTGTGAAGCTGCCCCCTGTCCTCAACCCCTGAGCTTGGAGAGCATCACCCACCGCTGGGCAACGCC
>NW_010403482.1:2684-2997 GCF_000710305.1 Buceros rhinoceros silvestris
CCCCACTGCTGAACTGGAAACAAGTAGGAGCCGTCTCTCCTCATCCACCTGCTCTTCCCTCTTTGGTGGCTCCTCTGTCAGACCAGAGTCCTCCAGCACTTCCCCTGCATTTCCCACCTTCCCCATTCTGGGTGTTTTACTCCTCCACGGACTATCCCACGGCTGAGAGGAGCCGCTCTCCCGTTGCCCCGCGTTCTCCCACACCGCGCTGCCGCCGCCCCCTCACCCCGCAGGCCTCCCCCATGGCACTTCTTCCTGCTGCCACTTCCCTTCCCAACCCTCGGCGCGTTCCCCCACGCCTGGGGCTCAAAAT
>NW_010403482.1:3246-3507 GCF_000710305.1 Buceros rhinoceros silvestris
GTGTAGTAATAGTCATCCAGTTAGGGGTCTGTGCTCGGCAGCTGCATCATCTGGATTTTGGACACCCAATCCTTCTCCCGCTGCAGCATGAGGTTGGCGTAGGGGTCTTTACGCTCGTGCTGGTTGCCCCGGTGACCCCCGCGGTCCCCCACTGAGCCGTTGAGGTTGCGGTGCTGGCTGGCAGGAGGCAAGAAGGGCACCCGTGAGCACACAGGAGCTACAGGAAGGGACAGAGAGCGGTGCACAGGCTAGCCCCCGGCA
>NW_010403483.1:0-279 GCF_000710305.1 Buceros rhinoceros silvestris
TCAATGTTTCAGCTACAGCCAGCGAGCGGGAGGAAAACGCTTCGCAGGCTCTGGGGGAGGGGGGCAGGTCCTGGACCCTCCCAAAATAGCCTTTCCAACAAGGGGCTTATTCAGGGGCGCGGGGCTGAGCTGGGAAGCTCGGAGACCAGTTACGGCGGTGGGAACGGAGTGCCTGCCCAGAGGGGGCCAACGGGGCTGCGGGAGATGGCAGCGGAGGCTCTCCTGGTGGGGGGGGCCAGGGTGCGGCGGTGGGGACCCTCCTCTGTGCAGGGTGGCTCC
>NW_010403484.1:0-285 GCF_000710305.1 Buceros rhinoceros silvestris
CTTCAAAAGGCCGAGGATAAAGGCATGAAACTTCTGTCTGGAGCTGCTGAGCAGGGCCAGCCCGGCCACGTGCCAGCACAGGGCGTGCAGAGAGCGGGTGGTGGGGCCTGCGGACACACGGCACAGACAGTCACTGCTCTGGGGGCACACCAGCGTCTATGTCCTTACCCGGGCTCCTCTGCAGGTGAGAGATCCACAGCTCCAGCTGCTTCGTGCTGAACAAGGCAAAGGGAGCCCGAGTGAGACCTCCTGGGTTCTCCGTCCCAGCCCACCTCCGCAGAGACG
>NW_010403484.1:620-1080 GCF_000710305.1 Buceros rhinoceros silvestris
CCCCCGCCCAGCCCAGGCTGGAAAAGGACCCCTTGAGCCGCCAGCATCTCCAGGAGCACGTTCCTCAGACTGACCTGCCTTCACAGAGGCTTCCACCACACTCCAGGGGGAATTCTTCCTCTGGCCCGTGATCACATCCTTCTGGAACGGCTTTAGCCCATCCTCCACCAAGGCGTAGAGCGCGGGGCAGAGGGTGCGCAGCAGCAGGTACCCCACGTCGGGGCTGAGCCGGCTGTCTCCCAGCTGGGCCTGAAGAAGGGAGGCACAAGGAAAGGAGAGGGAGGGCAAGGGCAGCACCTAAACCCGACCCTGTGAGGAGGGACGGCAGGACCCTCCCTCTGGAGCTCCCAAAGCTCCTCCTGCCCAAAGCCTGCCCTCACTCCTGCCCATCCAGCCTGGCCAGAACCTCAGCCCAAACCCTCACCTTCTGCACCAGGTTCCGTGCGGTGCTAAAGTGGGC
>NW_010403484.1:1287-1609 GCF_000710305.1 Buceros rhinoceros silvestris
AAAAGGAAAGTGTTCAGCGCACCCCCCGCCCCCCCTGCCACTGCAGCACCTGCAGCGGCTCTGGCCATCGGGGCCTGGAGCTGCTGGGGCGGATCGGGCCAGCGCTGGGAAGGCCCCGGGTAACGGAGCATCCCGGGCTGTTGCCAGGGGAACCGGCAGCTCTGGGCGCAGGGATGAAGGACCTCACCTTCTGCACCAGGTTCCGTGCGGTGCTAAAGTGGGCAATAATCTTATCCACGGCGGCGCTGACGGCGATCAGCAGGGCTGTTGGACGACAGAAAGGAAGATGTCAACGCAGCCCCCGACCCCGCTGCCACTGCAG
>NW_010403485.1:0-477 GCF_000710305.1 Buceros rhinoceros silvestris
GCAAAAGTTTGCCAAATCTGAAAAGAAAGTTAATCTTTCAACTTCTGCATAGCTTTATAATTCTGCAAACAAGCAATGTCAGTTCTTTTGACAAGGAGCTGTGAGCATTTGACTCATGCACAGATTTCTCCCGATGAACTGTAAGTTTTGGTAGCAGTATTTTCTATCTATTCCAATTATTGCTGGGAGAAAGTGCCAACGTTCCCAGACTATTATCCATTTGTTTCACACTCTTCATTACTTGGGTAGAAAGTGAATTAAGTGAATGTTGAAATGCCTTCAGGAGAGAGATACTTTCTTCCCAGCTAACACCACACTAATCAGCATCATGCAAATATCTTAGAAAAATACTTTTAATGGGCTTGGTTCTTTCATCTGAGATGCTTTCTTCTGCTCCGCCTTCTTTTGTTTTAAGTCCTTCAGCTACAATATGTAACTGAACAAACAGCATGATCACAATGACAAGAAATAAAACTG
>NW_010403485.1:855-5617 GCF_000710305.1 Buceros rhinoceros silvestris
CCCCCTTCATACCGGTGAGTATGATCTGATGGTAATTTTAGGAATAATTTTCAGATAGTGCAGGCAGATTTGCCTTTTTAGCAGAGACAGAGGGTATAATCCAGGACTCCAGTTCCCTTTACAAAACCTGCTCTAAGCTCTTTCCACAGCAGAAAGCAAACTGGTGATGACGATGCCTGAAGGCAATCTGCTGGCTGTAAAAGTCAGGATCATTGTTTAAGGTGCATACAGCAGCAAAAGGTAATGCCTGTTCCTGATGCCGTTAAGCTCTAGCAGCTGCTTTCCAGCTTAGTGCAGAGTAGGAAAGCAGCAGAGCATTGTGCTGGTGGGTGCAGGGTGGCTGCGGTGGCCTGTCTGTTTTCACTTCTGAATCCTTACTGACAGCCCTGGCTGGCTGACACAACTGCAGTAAAGGGGTTTTGGTACTTGGGGCACTTTCCTGTGGTGCAATTGCCTGCCTCTCCCCACTTTACCTTCCAGACGTTGGACGTTGTCAGCCTGCCCTGGTAGTGTCCCTCACTGGCACTCCTCTTGCCCCCATGACTTCTGCAGTATGTATATAAAGACCATGCATTGTGAATAAATTTGAGTGGACTAAGTCTGGTAGAAGCAAAATATACTGCTGCAGAAAAACTACTTTTGCATAAAGCCCGTTCAGAATGTGCGGAGACAAATTGTTTTCTTTAAGAGTGCTCTTTAAGACTAGCGCACACAGATGTGTCCAGCTTATTAACTGGTGACTCAGGCATGCTTTGTGTTCAAGGTGGAAGAAAACTGAACAAAACAGGGTCTTTGACGTCTATGTTCGCTCATCTCTAGGTTCATTTGCAATGTTCGTGTTGAAGCAAAGACGCTTTTTTTAGGAGAAATGTTTATGCAAAACTAAAGTTTCCAAAAATTGATTTCAAAGCTCCAAAGTAAACTTGAAACTAAGCAAATTTCAATTTGCTAGTTAGTTGTGGAATTTGTAATTAAAACTTTGGACAGTAATTTGTAGAACTTATTTAATCAGTTGATACAAGGAAAAATCTACCCCTTCACGTGAATTCTTTAAGTGTGTCTGTATGACTATCAGAGGTACTGTACACTGTACTCCTAGGCTTTAGGTTTCTTTAATGCGATATACAATGTAAGCAGGCAACCTGCTTTGGCTCTTGCTGAAGACTTTTGCATCTGATGTTGAAGGGCTCTGCTCGTAGAGAGCTGTGGAAATCCAAGCTGGGAGTATCATTAGCAGTGGCTTTTTCTGTTACCAAAAGAGAAGAGGGTTACTAACCCAGAACTCAGCTATTACAGGCACTGTGGAGCAGTAGGCTTCTGCGTTTGGTAAGTTTAGTAGTCTACTACCCACACCATAGAAGAGCTTAAATCTGGAAACTACGGTGAGAAGAGGCACATAAGGTTGTGAGAAGATAAACTTTTTGGACGTTTATGTGAGTAGGTATAGGTATTACCTGTGGTGAATTCAGTGACATCCTACTTTCTGAACCTCATTTTACACTTAGATCTTGGGAGATGTGGAAGCATTTCTGTAAAGCTGTGCAAGGATGCTGGAACCCTTCATTGCCTCTAGACTCTGTCACAGCACTGGTATAAAATCATAAGATGACAGTCTTTTCCTAAGTGATTTAACAGGGAAGACACTACCTTCATCCCAATTTAAAATAAACTGGCGGCTACTGCAATTTCCTAGCTATTCTGTGAAACATCCCACTGTATGTCACTGTCCTTGGTTTCTTTCAGCTTCCTTGGCCTCTTCCACTGACAGGCACTGTTTCAGAAATTTAAATAATTCACTTATCCATCTGAACTGATAGCAGACATGGGAGAAATTAATATCCATCGAGTATCCTCTCAGGAAAAATACATTGTAAGAGAATATTGCATTTTATTAGCAGTATTTTCTGCCTATTTTACAGAGCAAGGTCAAACCGTAGGTTAACACTTGAGCTTTTCCGCCATCTCGTGGCAGAACGTTAGTTGTGAGAACCATGGCTGTGGTTTCATAGAGAGACTTTGGTTCTGGGATTAAGACAAATTTCATCTGTGGAGACCTTTGTGGTTAAGAAGTACTCCAGCACTCATTTTCTTTGAATATTTGATCTAAAGAGAACGAGAAGGTAAATCTTAAATTTCTGCACCAAATTTTCCGAGCCTGTATCCAATTCTGGGGTTGGGGTTTTTTTTTATATGCAAGGAGGGATCACCACTCTGATCAGGAAGGAAGGTGAGGAAAGAGGTCTACTAGTCTCTGAGATACTGAGCATCTGTAGGTAATGCTGGGTTATTTGTTCTCAGCACTTCTAAGATTGTGACCTGTGGGTTTAATAAGGCTTTCCCTGTGCCTCACTTGATACACCTGGGGTGTGACCTCTCAAAAACTCTCAAAATTGGAAACTCAAAGGGCTATACACAAGTGCATCTAAAAACCCAAACCTGATCTACCTCAGGAGAGACAGCCATATGAGTAAGAACCTTTGAACATGGGGTGCTGTTAGATTTTTAAATACCATTACTCTGCAATCATAGACTGTTTTCTTTAGTACTGCAAATTCAGGAATGTGGTGAGTGAGAGAAGAAAAAACAGGCCTGTTTTGCTTTGGCCTTGTATCCTGCTCCTGGCACAGCTTTCATCAGCTATGCCATCATATGCCTCATGTCCTACAGCTTAAAATATCCTTATTAGACAGAGGTATAAAAATATCTGCAAGAAACTAGAAGGTGAAACCTATGTACAGTCTTAGCTAACATAGGTAAAGAAAAGTAGCACTTTAGGGCGATGTGTAATTTGACAGTATTCATTAAAACAGGAACTTACTCATGCTCAGGAAACATTACTGAACTTTTCTTTTTTCACAGTATTTACTGAATAGTTACTGTTTTCCTGTGAGAATGTTACAGACAGAAACAATTAGGGCCTGGATACTGCTTTTCACATCCGATGGTGTGTTGTTCTTCAAAAAAAAAAAGGGTATTTATTCTGTTATAGGTCTCTGAAGGGTGATATACTAATGCTGACTCCTAGGGTATTTCAATGCATGATGTATTTCAAGCTGACCTTCTACCATGGCATGACCAGCTGTCTGTTATTCCTTATCCCCATCATGTCTTAAGAAATTCAGGCCTCTTACGAGCAATCTTAATCTCCATGGTGGCTATGTCAGCATTTTTAAGGGCTGAATCCCATTACTGCACTTTTTTTTCTAGTTACCTGTTGCAGTTGGAGTTAAATGCAAATTGCAGGTCACAAACCAAACTATAGAGCTCAAGGAATGACAAATGATTAGGAAAAGAGGGTAGCCAGAAGGAAATCAGGTATCTTAGCATGAAACAGTAATAATAAAGCATCTTCATGCATTTTGTGCATTGCATGCACTTTCTGTTGCCATTACTCTAAGGTATAAATCCCATGGAAAAAATCTGGGTATGTGGAAAATCTGGGTATGTGGAAAATCTGGATGTGTGGAAAAGATGAGACCACTACCAAGATGTTTGTGTGCTTGAAAAATGCTTGTAGGAAAGTAAAGGGCATCCCCCCCCACAAAAACCAGGGACGTCATTTGCACATCTTATGCTACAATTGCCTGATATTTAGGGTGTAACCTGCAGTGAAGTTGGTCATGTCATTTAGACATTTTAGGATCTCAGAGCAAACGTTTTTCTACAGGCTGGATAAAAATGAGACAGCACATGGGAGAGAGGGTCTCATCACCAATGACAGACCCCTGAGAATGTTTGGTCCCTTCTACCAAACCCCGAACATAATGGGTACCTCATTAGTAATTTTGTTTATTGGAACTTTCTTATTCATCTGAATACATTGTTGTTTACAGAATATCATGCTAGCGCAAAGCTTGAGTCAGTCTCCAGAAAACATCCATTCTCTTTCTGTCTCCAGAAGCTGTAATAACTGCATCAGCGCTCTAGAAGGACCACTATTTCTCAGCTGATGATATCTCAGCAATGGGTTTTTTTCCTAAGGCCAGTCTGACATATTGATGACTGAACAGTGTGTGATTCAGGTTCCCAGAAAGGAAAATGTGTCTTCCCAGCAGTAATTAAATTTCTAGGTACTGCCAGGCACTACAGAACTGCTGTGAGAACATGAAATCAGGAAACAGTGTCCGCTCAGCACAGTGTTTTCCAGCCACCTTGCTTTCAGATCTCTCTATTCTCAGTCTGCACTATAGCTTAGCTATTCGACTTCTCTAACCATTCTTCTAGACATGCCTTTTTGAAGCCAACAAAATGTCATCGTTTTGATTGACTGAAAATATCTGTACTGTGTTGATATTTCAGTGTTGAACATCCAGTTGAATGTTTTAAGAAATTTCATCCATCCCCTGACTCATATTGTGCATATATCTTAATTCCTTTCACAGCCTTCATAAAAACAGCAATTATTTAAAAATAATTCTCGTTCTACTCAGATCTTAATTTTCAGTTGGAAAGTTGACACAAATTCTTTTTTATTCTATGTATAAGGGAAGTCAATTTTTCCTAGCTGAAAAGTGTTTTAAATATTTCTCACTCCTAAGGCACAGACAGTGTCTGTCACAGAAGTGGTGGTGAACTTTGCACATTTCTTTGTTGATGTAGACCCGACAGTAAAATAGTACTTGACAAATCACGTGATGCCCTACTGCCAAAGCAAGGCTCTTTGGGAGGCAGCTGATAGAAGAAGATATCGAAGGCCTTCTTTGGCTGACTACCCCACATTTTTCAATGTAGGTTCACGAGAGTTAGATGAAAAAGGGTTGAT
>NW_010403485.1:5712-8430 GCF_000710305.1 Buceros rhinoceros silvestris
GCTCTTCCAGATACTCTGGTTGTGTGGAAGGTATCCAGAAGTAATATGGAGCTTCTGTGCAAAGGTGTCTGGAAGGGAAAATGCTAATTGCTACCAAGACTGTAGAGGCACAAAGAGGAATCTGGGAGATGAGGAAAATGAAGAGCTTGACAGCCCTGTGCAGGTTTCAGCTTGTGTAGAATCAGCTTGAAGTCCTAAGCAATTACTTATAATTAATTCATTATAACTTGTTTAAAAACTTCTCTGCCTGCATTTTTTCTTACAAAACCCTAGGAAATTAGCTGGAACGAACTGAAACACTTTGAAAAACACCAGCTTATTAGCTGTTGCTATTCATTCTGCTTAGTATTGTGCTTGGAATGGTGAACTTGCTTCATCAAAGGTATGAAAATGTGTATTGGGTTTTGTATGAATCAAAGATCTACTGGAACAGTTTTATCACATTCTGTGAAATCCTGACTAATCACCCACTTTTCAATTTACTGTTGTTCACTTGTTCGCATTACAAAGTAAGGTGACAGTTGCCTCAGTTTCGTATGTCCATAATTGTGTCTGCAGCATGTCCTTCGCTGAGGGGGCGAGCACAGCTAACTGCACATGCAAAAGCTGCCGTCTGTGCATGAATATGGTATATACTCATCCAAGATATTTAATGGTTGTGATGCAGAAGTTAGCAAGTGTGATGTTAAGTGCTAAGAGAAGACCTCCCTGACGCTAGTCTAAGTCAGGGCACTGGGGACATTAATCAGCCCTAGTGGCTCTGTCCCCTTACCTATGGGTAAGCACCCAGCCACATAGGGTGGCCCCAGTGGGACATTGCCTCTCCAGGCTCCTGGGAGACCTCTCTATCTCCTGAGGCCACACAGGTTTTTCTGCCTGAACCTGAAGTTGTAGTGAGACAGTGGTCTTGCTGTTTACGGGTTATGCTAGTTTGGGGGCTGGCCCTGGGCGGAGAGGCAGCGTGTGGTGCCAGACTGAGTGAGTGGGCACCACCACTGGGGAGGTGTCCATTAGTGCATGTTTTGAACCTGATGTTATTTTGCCCAGAGTCACTGGGTGTCTGCATAGGATGCAGCTGTGTGAGGCATGCACTTCTGCCTGGATGGAGGTGACTGCAGGTGAATTTTGCGTGGTTTCTTAGTCCAGGCACGCTTTTGCTTCTCCTCTTGGCAAGTCTCAAACTCAGTATGAGTTGCAGAATTTTTTTTTTTTTTAACTTCAGTTCTCTAGAGATCTGTATCAGGGTCCTACTGGCAGGGATGCTCTTCATTCCCTTGGTTACCCCATTGCTCATTGATGAAGTGTTTTTCTCACTTCAACCAGTTGACAGCATAAATATGTGTTTCTATGACTGCATGTTTCCTCTTCTGTTAGGTTACCAGTCTGCTCACAACACACGTACTTGATTACGTGCTGCCACACCGTATAAGAGTCTGCTCCTTTCTCTGCTCACATTATGGCTAGAAGTGAAGCCTCTTATTAAATTAAGAGAAATAGGTGAGGATTTATCTTACCCTTGAGAGCTGCTTTTTTTTTTTTAATCTTCTGCTCTGTGAGAACAATTTAAACGGTTCTTAATGTACTTCAGTGCAGAAGATGGCAGTATGTTGCCACTGGTATGTAGAAAGGACAGATGAATTGAACGGGCATTATAGCCTGAACTGCCAACTCAGCTTGTCTGATTTAGGGATGTGTGAAAGTGATGATCAGGCCATGAAGGCTTTGAAAATGCAGATAGCACGCAATATTGTGTTGCCTGAGTGGGAGCCAAACCCACTAATTTTGTCAAACAGGCAGGACCTTGGGGTTTTGTTCCATATTTAGATTTATAGGTTCATTGGGCTAATGCTGGGCTTCATACAGCCTTCAACAATTTCATATTCTTCTTTTTCTTTTCTTTAATATGGCCACTATTACCCTCTTGTCTGTACTCCAATCTAGAAAATTTATATTCAAGTTTTCTGTAACAGTGGCTATTAAAGGAGCATTAACTCAGTTTAAGATGCAGAAGATGCAAACTCTTGAGGATCTTGTTGCAAGTTACATAGCAAGCATGATGAGGAACTGAGATTTGTATTGCATCTGTATTTTTTCCTATCTCCACCATAATGATTGCATTTGTATATTATAACTACAGCATCTCATTTACATTGCAGTAAAACAAGGCTGGAGTTTTCAGCAATACGTGGGACAGACACCTACACAGGCAGAGCACTCTGCTGTAGTAACTTCATGACAAGTTCTCAGTGTGGAAAAGAAACCTGAAAGTGTGTCAGTCTGTGTGAGACAGACTGCTTAACGTACTTTGGGGAAATAAAATGATTAACTAGAATTATTATGTGAGAATTCTTGTATTCTGAGGCTGTTACTTGCATCGTGTTTTTAGCCTTTTCTAATTTAAAAACGCAGATTAGGACAGCAGGTGTCACTATAGTAGCAGAAAAATCAAGAAGAGTAAAATCCATCTCTTAAAATATTTTTTTTTAAATATTTTTTTACTCTTTACGGTTTTTATCAGAGACAAGCACCAAGAGCAGCATGATGCTTGTCCTGGTCTCCTAACTCTTGGTTTGTCTGAGAATTTTGAAGTGGAATATAGTACTGCTGAAATAGAGAGTAACCAGTAAAACCAGAAACAGATCAGATGAAAGTTTAGATTTTAAATATCTGTAACATAAGGAGAAATGAAATTGTCCCGGTTTGGGCTAGACTTCCTTG
>NW_010403486.1:0-239 GCF_000710305.1 Buceros rhinoceros silvestris
GGTCACTTTGAGGCAGTGCGCCCAGGTGGCCAAGGCCAACAGCATCCTACCAGCAGAGTGTGGCCAGCGGGACCAGGCCAGAGAGAAAGGCTGCAAACGACTTTTAAGAAAGATCATCAAGTCCCCCCGTTCCCCCAGCCCTGCCGGGTCCCCACTGGCCCCTGTCCCCCAGCAGCACCTCCACACGGCTGGGAAACCCTCCAGGGATGGGGGCTCCACCAATGCCCTGGGCAGCCGGG
>NW_010403486.1:306-4018 GCF_000710305.1 Buceros rhinoceros silvestris
CAACAGCATCCTACCAGCAGAGTGTGGCCAGCGGGACCAGGCCAGAGAGAAAGGCTGCAAACGACTTTTAAGAAAGATCATCAAGTCCCCCCGTTCCCCCAGCCCTGCCGGGTCCCCACTGGCCCCTGTCCCCCAGCAGCACCTCCACACGGCTGGGAAACCCTCCAGGGATGGGGGCTCCACCACTGCCCTGGGCAGCCTGGGACACGCCAGGACAACCCCAATGGGGAAAAGATTGTTCATCAGGGCCAACCTCAACCTCCCCTGGCACAGCCTGAGGCTGGTTCCTCTCGTCCTGTCACCAGTTACTTGGGAGAAGAGACTGCCCCCCACCTTGCTCCAGCCTCCTGTCAGGGAGTTGTACAGAGCCATGAGGTCTCCCCTCAGCCTCCTTTTCTCCAGGCTGAACAACCTCAGTTCCCTCAGCTGCTCCTCAGCACACTCCAGACCCTTCACCAGCTGTGTTGCCCTTCTCCGGACACGCTCCAGCACCTCAATGTCCTTGTTGGAGTGAGAGGCCCAAAACTGAACCCAGTATTTGAGATGCAGCCTCACCAGTGCCGAGTACAGGGGGACAATCCCTGCCCTGGTTCTGCTGGCCACACCAGTGCTGGTACAAGCCAGGATGCTGTGGCCACCTTGGCCACCTGGGCACACCGCTGGCTCATCTTCCTTTTCCACCAGGCAGTTTCCAGCCACTCTTCCTCCAGCCTGTAGCAGGGGGTTGTTGTGACCCAAGTGCAGGACCTGGCATGGTAACTTCCTGTGTTTCCATCATTTCTGTTCTGCTGGTAAGGAGCAACATCCCTGGTGCTGCTGGAATTACTGGTGGCGTGGCTCTGCCGGACTGTGCTGTGTGCCGGAGCTCTCGCAGAGACCAAAGCAGCAGCTGCACTGGTAGAGATCGTGCAGAGCATAAAATACAAACCGCAGCATAAGAAACAAACTCAGGCGGTGTTGCTGTGTGAAGACACCCACACCTTGAACGCGGTGTGTAGTTCCGGTCTCCTTGAGCCACGGCGACATCCAGCAAGCAGAATATCTTACATTTTGAGCGTCTTTCCGAGGGGGACGTTGAGCTTGTGGTTGGAAACCCCTCCGGAAAGGAAGACCTAGAGCAATATAGAATTGTACCACTTCGTGGCGCCAAACAACTAGCAAGGGATCGTGCTCGTAAAGGGAAACCACCGACCTTCTCACCGGCCGTTATTTTTCTTAGGTGGAAAAAGCCTTTACCAGTAACGGAGGTGAGCAGAGGTTCCTGCACTCGAAGGTGCCAAAGCACAAGGGCTGGAGCTGTTTAGGTAAGATGCCATTTTTCCATCACTGAAAGACAAGCCACAGCCTTGAGAGCGCAACATGTCGTGGTCATAACAACAACTGACGAGGAATCATCTTCCTGCTCACCTCTCCTCCACATAATAAAACCTTTAAAGCTGTTTTTTTTTCTTTTTGTCCAGAAAGATCAAGATACTTTACAGTTAATTTGAAGAGCATTCAAGACGATCTATCTATTTTTAACACAGTTTTGTAATTGCAGCTGGGATAAACGAATATCATGAGAGCTTTTTCTGTATTGCAAGTCCCAAATATATGTCATCCGTCTGAAGATTCCATGCAGAAATGAACTGTCAGAAAACACTGTATAATCTAAGATTTTGGAATCACACAGTGTCTTCTGGACTGTATTTTTCAACTGTAGACACACACAACAGTCTGAAATACCCAAACTTAAATGGTTGCAGTGTTTATCCATGTAAGCGAGGACCCTTGTCATGAGGGGCGTAAGGTTCTGATCCAGTGTGTCACAGTTGTGTTCTGCATTCTCAGGAAAGTCTCATAAACTCCCAATTTTATGTTCCAGTTGCAGCTTTGATAACCACTTGATCACCTCTGAAACGGAGCTAGTGGCTCCGCACCTGTCACGGGTTACAGATGAAATGGAGATGGCATTTTCTGCACGTACTTGCAAGACTCCACCTCAGATTCATTTCTGCTTGTGAGGAACTTCCACCAGTGACAACAGCAAGGAGAAACAACTCTTTTCCCCAAGCCCATGCTTACACGTACTATCGTTTTCTGTGCCTTTGCCTGGAAAATGTATGGCTTTCCCCTTTGCATCCTCATTGCAAAACAAAGCTGCAGTTTGTTCTGTGTGTCCCAGTTGCTCTCCTGGTAGAGTTATTCCCCTCGGTAACTGCACACAGATTCCAGCCACCTCTACACGGGCAGCTGAGAGAAAATCCTGAGTATTCTTCTTCTCTCTTCCAGAATATTTTTTCATGCCTCTTCACGCACAAGTATCAGCAGCTGCATGACTGCAGAACGTGTTTATTATCTGAGCCAGGGAAAATGTCAAACCACAAGCCGAACTGAACAAGTCCCGTGGTCGAAGTGCACCGTTCCCGTAGCGTTCTCTTATCCTTAGCTCTGTCCACTCTGAATTCAAATGCTCTCTGCACTCTGGCGTGTACCCAGAGAGACCACTGAAAAGAAATGATACGGCCAAAGTTTTCATTAAATAACATTAAATCACGCTGCACAGCATTTGTTAGGAACCGAATAACAATTTTTTTTCTTTTGGCTAAATCTTTTAATCTAAACGGACTTTTCTTCAGTTAATTTCTTTTTAATGTAGCTTGAACGCTCTAGACAGGAGGTTTTAAATACGTTCTTCAGCAATGAGTGTTTAAAAAATACATGAGCACTTAGGAAAGCACCAGGAAATGAAGCAGTTTTGAAGTGACTTTAAGGTCACTGCGAGTGGAAAATTGGAGGCTGTACTGAACCAAATAGGAAAAAATGAAATTGTGTGTATAACCAGATGGGGGAATATTTGAGCTTTTAAGGCTTTTTTTTTTAAACAAAAAAAAATTGCTCTTTCTGTGACTCACAGATGATTGTGGAAGAGCAGTCTACACTAGACAACTGTGCACACCTACATTAAACAGCTGGAAAATGGTGAAGTGTGGTTTGTTTTTGAACCAGAAGAATCTGGAAAACACTTTTTTCTCCCTAAACCAAAATCCAAACAAAACACAATCCTGAAATCTCAGTGCAAACCAATGGGTATATGAGGAAGATCGCTGTACGTGCCAGACAAGCAACATACTCCTTAGGTTTTCCAAATACTTTTTAATACTTCAGTCTCTTTTAGAAGAGACTGCGATGGCTGCTTAGCTGAGACTACTCACAGCTCTTTCTAGCTGGAGGGGACGAAGAGCCTGCAGCCAACATGGCTCACCAGCGCGTGCACCTGCAGCTTCACCCCGTCTCCTACTAAAATGCAAAGTGTGCCATTACCTATCGGACACAGCAGCTCTGCAAGACCCATTCATCCCGTAATATCCCCAGCACTGCCCAGGTGACTGCACGGTTCCAACCCTCTGGTTTACACTTGTCAAATGACCTTCTGCAAAAGGTGAAATTTGAACTGCAGTGAGCTCCAATGTTCGAGCTGTCGAACTCCAGGACTAGCAGATGCTTCTTCCTAACGTATGTAGCCTCCCGTCGGAGATTAATGCAAGGTCAGAGGAAAAACTCCGAAATCACAAAGGACCTTAGGATGGGGGGAAACTGGGATGGGGAAGAGTAAAGGCAGGCCGTCCCTCTCGAGGTGAGGAGGTTGGCGTGCGGCCGACCCTGTGTGCGACCCACCTGGCTCCCCTCAGCCTGGGAGCGCCGCCAGGCCCCCGCCAGCCTTCCCTGCACA
>NW_010403487.1:0-5633 GCF_000710305.1 Buceros rhinoceros silvestris
ATTTTTTAATAATAATTTAATTTTAAAAAATAAAGAAAAAAGGGAGATTTTTCTTTGGCAACCAGACACTCAAATTCAAAGCTTAAGTGTCATCATTTGAAAATGCAGCAGCATTCAGTAGCTGCTATATCTCAGAGTCCACCTTGCAGCCAGTGGCTAGTTGTTGATTATTATATCGCACCACAGGTTAAAACTTCACTTTTACCGACTCTCCCTCCCTTGAAAAAAGCCCTCTAACATCAGCAACAGTTCCATTCACCTTGCATCCTGTAGCTGTCAGCTTCAAGAAACTTGTATGTCTCCCAAGCTGAACCTACCCAGCAAATGAAATACGCGCTTTATCATTTGCCAGCAGACCTCAGGACCTTTGCTACTCTTCTGTATACACCAGGAGAAAAAGGAGGAGAAAAGAAAAGTCCTTCAGAGAAATTAGTGTTAGATGACCATTTTACTCTGCAAATAAAGACAGGTATATGAAAGGATATGAGTCACTGCTTTAAGAGAAATTGATGCCCAGGTCTGCTAAGGTATAAGCTCTAGTTTGTCACTCAGGTAATCTAAGAAAATGAGTGTCAAAGATCTTTGTTGCCATAATTTACGTATTTTGAAAATTTCCCCTCTAGCTACCCGTAACTTCTTATAACCAGTTTTAGTTCAGGTCTGACATTATTCAGGGTACTTTATTCATGCTACTTAAACTGACATGAAAATTCCTTTGATACTTCTGCAAGCTTTTATTTTCATCCTCTGGTGGAGGCTCAGGGAAGATAAAATTGCATTGCTAGTATTTAGTGTTCTGCTTCTGCTACTTAATTGCATCCATTTGTTCATTAACTTTAGCAATGATTTTAAAGAAGAAACAAGGAAAGAATCACTGCCAATAGTGTTGCCAATATTGCTTACTTCTTATGGTCAAAGTTAACCAGTTTTCTTGACGATGTTATTTGTCATTATTCTTTTACAAATTTAGGGAGGCCAAGGAATATATTATCCTATAAAACTCTGGGTAGCAAGATTTTTCTTTCATCATGGCTTGACATGGATTTGCTTATACCGAGAAATAAATGTAACGCGTGTCCTCTTAAATATATCTGCGTTAATCTTAAACATGAGGGAAGTTCAATATGGAAACAAACCTAAGAAAAATTTGAGTTCCTGATGCAAGGTTGAAAAAACTATTACAAAGCAAATATCTAAGGAATGTGTAACATGTCTGCAGCATGTCTCTTACAACTCTTACCTAAGCTTTCTCTAGGACATTTTTCTCAACCCTGAACAGCTTGATGATACCAGATGCCTGCAGTTATGCTTTTAGAGACAGGATGAGACTTTAGGCTCTCTTATCCCATTCTCTCCCACTTGAACATCGCCGTGATGTCACCGTTTGCAAATAAATTTTCAGACCCTTTCCTGAATATCTCTACCTACTTCTACCTATATCCTAACCCCTAGTAATCATGTTACTTATTTGATTATCTCTGGTACTTACAAGAATCCAGGTTAAAAAACAGTTTCAAATCCACAGTTTCCTCAAAATGTTAATATTGAAATATTACAGTTTACATAATTGTAAATAAAATTGTGAATTATAATATTACAACACCTTCCTGAGGTAACTTTAAAGATGTCTTTGCAATATGACAATAATATTGTTAATCGATTTAGGATTTGAAGCATCCGTTTTGTTTGACAGCTTTTTCAGCTTTGTAGGTTCATCCTCTCACGGAACGCTGTAAGAGCAAAGATGTTCAGAGCCTGTCATTTCCTAAAGTAGTTTCAGTTTGCAGTATCTGAATGCCTGTACAATTTACCCTGATAAGACCTAAAAAATAGCTTTATATCACTCTTTTCTGTTAAATTAGCTTTTGGTTTGAAAACAAGTTGGCCATCTCTTTACAACAAAACTGCCTGTGCACCACTGTCACTATTAGAATTAGCTATTAGAATATATACCAATGACCTTTTATTATTATTAACCTTGCAAAGGAAAAGTTGAATTTTATGAACAGTAATAGAAAACAATTGCAAGGCACCCCAGTGGACCTGTAAAAATTAAACATGCATGAAGCACTCCTCCAGATTCCATGTATTCCTTGCATATACCAACACTCTATCAAGGTTTCCCAGGTCCAATGAAATCAATGATTCATGAAACTTGTAAGCTGGTGTTCAGAACAATGAGCAACACTTCCCTCACTCTTCTTTTTGCAGAGACAAAAAAATGTTGATTGCAGGCACTGCAACACTTTTGTACTGAATCTACACAGAGCAGTAATGAAGTTCTGACAAGACAGGACAAAGAAGAAGATGCCTAAGAACTTAAGGAAGACCTTTATTATACTCACGGAGTACGTAAATATGTGACTACATGTGTGCGTATGGATATCGTATGTGTAAATGAAGGTTTATTCTCTTCATTGTGGCTCTCTACTTTGGGCTCTGTACCCGAATATTTTTGAGGACGCTCTCACAGAAGTCAATAAATTGTTTTAGGTTTAGTTTGATGTAGTTCCATAAAACAACATAATTTAAAATCTGCAAGTTTGTTAATTAAGACTCATGCAAAAGTGTTTTCCTCCTCTGCCTCTCTTACATGTTTGGCATGACAAAATAATGTTTAGCTTTGTTATAAGAGGAGATATAAGGACTCCCTGAAACAATACCTCAGCCTTGGCCATATTGACCACCATCAGTGGTCCACTCTGGCCTCCAATCGGGAGATTTGGAGACACACCATACATAACACTGCTGTCTCCTTTGAGAGCACGCGTAGAATCAGTCTCGAGGAGAAAAGACAGCGCAGAAAGAACCGTGCCTCGACTGTACCACCCAAGGAGACCTTCCGCTGTGCTCTTTGCAACTGGACTTGCCTATCCCGCATTGGCCTTTTCAGCCACCAGCGCGCTTGCAGTAAGCGTGGGTAAAGCCCTGCCCAAATCTTCATCTGCAAAGCCAAGCCATGATGATGATGACAGCAATGTAGATTTCCTTGTTACCAAAGACATGAAGCTGCTTGTTTGCCTCATGCAAGAATTCTTTAGGCAACAACTTTAAGTTAAACTAGGAGCTTAAGACTATAAATAACTCGTGCAGTTCTATGGCACAGATAAATTAACATTGCCACTGTCCTTGGTAATTTTCTGAGATGTCTCACTGTGCCATTTTTTATGGAGATCTAAATTGCTCTAACACTTCTTTATACTATACGTTTTTAAAGTAAATTTCGCTTTCTGTGAAAGCGGTATGTTGGACCTTTAATTTTTATAAAATCTGATGAGTAATGAGAAGAAATAAAATTCTCACATCTGACCTACTGCCATGATTTGCCCTGATGATGAGACCCTCTGAAAGATTAAAGCAAACTGTCCCATTCTGTCTTCTCTTCCTTTTGCACTGAGAAAGCAAACCAAATTTTTTAACAAATGCAAACCGTTACAGTATTTTCTTTTATGTAATTTTTTTTTTCCATTTTCTGATGTGGAAAATGGGCCGCTAGAAACCAGACTGAGATCAACGCTTTTCAACGTGAAGCATGAAACAGCCTTTTGAAAGTAATATCTCTTATTTAATAGTTTGAGCTTAATAGTAGAAAACTGCTGCCTATTTTTGGAAATCTGATCACTACCCTTGAAGCAGTCATGCAATCAATGATTTTAAACAAAAAAACCATTTCCAGATATAAAGATCGTTAAGAAGTAGTCTAACATAATGTGACACAGCTTTTGACTACTGATGCTGTGTCTCTGACCACCATTTAGAATACAGTTACGGGACCCCCTTGTCATGGGGAAGGAGCTTGCGTGCCCTTGTGAGACTGAGAGCTCTGCTGGTGGTGGCATGTGCCTCCGGTGGGGTCTCCCAAGCCAGACAGGTCTCAACTGAAGGGTCACACAAAGTGTGTCCACGGGCAGGATGGGCTCACTAGCCTTCGGGCAACCATCCTAGGAGAAGGACAACTCTGACTCCAAACCCAGGCAGATGGAGCTCGTTTAGCCTTGTAAGGCATCCATAATCTAAGAGAAGGACACTCTAACCAAACCTACAACCTGGGGACTTCGCTGTCACCATCCAAGCTCGCTAGGCCCTGGCAGATGAACCTCAGGTGTAAAGGGTGGAGCCAGTTCTGCGCACGCTGCGCCTCACCTAAAAAATCCACCGTGCAGCCCCGAAGGGTGCACTCATCACTTGCAGTGAGCGTGGGAAAAGCCCTTCCCAGATCTTCCTTCAAGAAGCCAAGCCATGATGATGATGATGATGATGATGATGATGATGATGATGATGATGATGATGATGATGATGATGATGATGATGACGACATTGATGAAGTGTCACTACTTCTTGAAAGAGGTAGCTGGTGAAAGAATTGCAGAGGACTGAAGTCATCGGTTTAGGATGGCACCTCCCTGTGGTTTTAGTTAAATAAATAACCAAAATCTCTTTTCTGAGGTCTATGAAGATTTTAAAACTTTGTGTAGATTCTGGGGGTTTTGTGTGCTCAGAGAAACCACTGGGGTGGAATTGGTGCTCTCGCCTTCTTTTGTTTCTATTTTTATGGACTTTTTAAGTATCTTTTTATTAGAAAGTGTTTTTCAATGTTGCTCTTTCATATCTGCTAGATGAAAAATATTAAATGTTTTCCTTTCTCTTTAGTAACTGAAACTGGATTTTTTGTTTGTAAGCAGGAAACAATCCCAGGTTTTATTTAATCTGCAACAGAAAATATATTTGGATGTGTAATAGAAGGTACATCTACTTTTACTATTTCACATGCAAGGATAAAATATATGATTTGATTGTTGAGGACATTTTGAACAGGTGACAGCCTGAATCTGGACTTCAGGGTACATAACTCTAGAAAGATTAAAAGAAAGAAAATTGAATTGAAATACAAATAACAAGTGATTGGCTAGAAATTATTTGTATTCACCTCATAAAGTGATTTGTAATTAAGGTTGTTTTAATTAACTTTTTTTCAGTAGCGATGGGGTTTAGTGGTGTGTTCTTTGATAATGCCAAAACTATGAAGTGTACCATCCAGTGCAAAATGATTTGTGAGTTATTTTCTTTCAAGTGGTATCAGCTCTAAGAAGACATGCAAATCAACTAAACCTGGAGATAATAGCACATACCGAAGACTATAACGCAAGAAATGCCTGTTATTACTCATGGCAAGCAAACAGCATTTAGCTGTTGTGTTTCTGTGGTCCTTAAGGCTAGTTGTAGGACACTTACCAAACTGTCTCCACAGTGCTTGTGAAAAATTTCGTGTTAATCACCAGTTTTGCTCTCTAGATGTACAGATCTACCAGACCCCATGCATGGCAACATGAACGCTTAATGACTTGTTTGCTATGTCATTTCATCTGTCTGTGTGCCAAGTTCCTATTCCAAGGTGTCTTAGAGCTGTAGCTTTACCTCGTACATGGTGACTCACAAGCCAAGCCTCTCCATGCCGTGTGCAAGGAGTGGGATTTGGATAGGTAATTTCAGTGCTGTAAGCAGCTATGACTGCACGGAAATCCTTTTAAGCAATCCAGCTTAAGCTTTTGGAATTTTAGTATTTGTCACTGTCTTAAGACTATCTAGGCAGCAAGTGAAAAATCTATCCATCAATAGCTTACTTCCTCTTTCCC